>NC_141136.1:136462295-136542295 GCF_053477565.2 Lygodium microphyllum | reverse complement strand
CACTTTATCTAAAAGTTCATATTAACCCTCAGACGAAACAAGGTGGAAAATCCAAAAAATCTAAAGCAGAAGATGAAGGCGCGCCAAGAAAAATATGAAAACACAAGAAGTGCACAAGGGTCCTAAATCAAGGAGAAAGGCGCAGAAGAAAAAACCCAAGTCAATACTTTTGTAAAAGAGCGCAAGGCGCATCATGATTTATTTTAAGAGTGCCAAACTCTCACCTGTGCAAATTGTAAAGGTAGATGGGCGGTAGGAAGGAAGTTAGGAAGATAGGAGAACAATGAAAAAAAAAGGCTCAAGCCATGGCTGGCCATATAAAAAGGGGATGGCCGCCCAAGGGAAAGAGGATTTTGTATATAAAGTTCAAAAAGTGAATGAGAGCTCATTCTTTGGTGTGTGGCAAAGTGGACTCTTCTTCTTCTCTTCTTCTCTTCTCTTGCTTGCTTGTGAGTGCTTGAGGGAGGGAGTGTGAGTGAGTGAGGAAATGAGTGTGTGAGGGTGAGGGATCTTGGAGATGAAGCCCTCCACCATCTCCTCTCTTCTTCTTCTTCTTTTATCTTCTCTCGTCTCGCGTGTGGCTATGGAGGATAGAGCATAGAGGAAGAGGCTTGAGGATGCTTGAGCATGCATCACAAATCACGGAGCTATCGGAGTGCTTGGGAGAGGAAGCAACTCAATCGGGCATCAAGGTAAGCTCACTACACTCGTACAGAGGGATAGCGTGTCGGCTATGCGAGAGGTAGCCATTATTGCTTACTTGAAACGCTTGAACAACAAGCGGTCCGTGCGTCTTAGCAATTGAGCTTGAGCTCGCCTCTACATTTTGGTTCCATTTCCAGGACCAACGGATTCAAGCTTGAGCGCTTGCATGCTTCAAATTGAGCATCAAAGTAAGGGTTTCATTCTCGAACCAGAGCTTGAGATAGATAGGAGGTTTTGGGTTTTTAATCCATGCTACAAGTAAGTATTTTTTGTTTTTGATTATTAGTTGAGTAGGAGAAGACATTTTAGTACATTGCTTTTGATTTTTATTGCATTTAGAGCAAGATAGGAGGGAGAAATCGGAGTGGAAAACTTAGGGTTCGCTACTATAAAACAGGCATGAACAGGGCACTAACATGGAAAAAATGGAAAAGAAAGAGTCCTCAAATGTGTTAGAGTCGCAAGTGGAGTGATCAGGAAGGCTAAGGTGATACACATCAAGGGTTTAAGGTCCTGGGTGTCCAAGGAAAGTCTCGTTTGTAGTCCTGGCTTTGTGTGAGAGAGAGAGAGCTTGTAGGTCACGAGTCTACTTCAGATCGATCGAAGCATGTCAGAGCTTTCGGCAAGATTCAGGTGGTATAGGATACCCTTGGCCTACACCCCTACTTGATTCCTGGAAGTTTTTGTAGGATGATGACATTAGAGTGGAGATTTTGGCAAAACATGATTGATGCGCGTTTTCAGGGCCAATGAAATCAAACAATTTTCGCAGTGTCTGATACCTAGAATCAGACATCTGACAGCCCGATTCCCAGAATCAGAGTCAAACAAGCCCATCCAGTTCGATCGGACATACCCATCTGATTTCGAAAATTGAACCAACTCATAATCGGACATACCACCTCCATCCAATTCCAAGAATCGGACGAGAAGAATCGTACATATCCCAATCGGACCAACTCAGGCCTTCCAATCAAACACACCTTGTCTGATTGTGACAATCGGACTTGACCCTGTCCGATTCTTAGAATAATCGAACACTGGTAAATCAAACTCTAGTAAATCAGACACATCTTGAGAGAGAAAATTTAGAAAATTGACAAACCTTCGGCCAATGAGGAGCATAACCCGCGCCAAAAGAATCCATCGAATGCCTCACAGGTAGTTATAGACCTAGAAATCGTAGCCAAACAGCCTAGAATCATGCACTAGCTTGTTTTCACAAGCTTGACATGTCTGGTGTTGTGGGCTAGTTGTAAGACCCCAACGTGACCCTGAGCGAGTAGAGTAGAATAGAGTGGTGAAAAACCCTATAAGTCGGCGATGACAGCTAGAAACCAAGCACACAATCCTATCAAGCCAACCCATAGACAAGAGCACTAGAGCTACGCAGACACTTTGTTTTCTCACTCACTTTGATTTTCAACACTCAAAACACACTTAAAGAGAGCGAAGAGCTTGGTTGCGCACAATGCACTGAAAAGAATACACTTGCACACACACACACACACACACACACACACACACACACACACACACACACACACACACACACACACACACACACACACACACACACACACACACACACACACACACACACACACACACACACACACACACACAAAGTGAGGGTAAGTTGAGGACTGGTCGCAATTAACAAGGAACTCACTCAGACATAAAACCTTGAAGAAACCCACCAATAAGAGAATATCCCAAGACATAGAAGGGTGATCGAATCCCCAAAAGTAGGACTAGGTGAGGAATGTGACCGAAGAGCTAGACACAGCAAGGACCGACACTATCGAGTAAGTGAATTTATGTGACTTCATCAACTTGATCGACAACTTGGTGCAACATGAAGTCCTAGACATGGAAGAGGGCAACTCGGGCCATAGAAGCAACGAGGAACTTGACCTAGGAGACTTTCCTGAGATTGTCCAATAGTTAGTAAACAAATACGATACTCAAACCTGGCTAGAAAACCGGAATAGACCTATAGAGGACATCACACCAGATCTCGAGGAGAGGAAGCTGGCATGCAAGGCTTTGCAAGGCCTAGCTGTGTATAACCAGGAGCTTGCGCCAGATCATGAAATGCGAGAGATCTAGAGAGTGCTAGCCCTAGCAGGCAAAAATCGGTTAGAGAGAGAGAGAGAGCACTAGAAGGAGACCTCATACTAAGCGAGCTCCAGATGAAACAGCTGCTAGATAACACCACAATAGAGCAAAGCACTACATCATTAGCAACATCACTACTAGCAGGGTTAGGAGTCAACCAAGGCTCTAAGAGCCAATCGAAAATTCTTGTGGTGGCAAAGTAGTTGAACAAATGCCAACAAAGCAAACGACGACCCATATAGTTTTGTGGAGCAATTCGAGCAGGTCTATGAGGCCAACGGCCTCACTAATCCTACTCAACGCTCCCAAGCTTTCGGACTATGCTTAGGTGACAAGGGCTAGACTTGATACACGAGTTTGGATGTTGTAGAGCATGCCAATTTCAATGGCTTGAAAAGTCTCTTCATTAAGAGAATTTCGGAACCTAGGTACTCTAATAACCTGCTGACTCATGAACGTCAAGGAGAGAGAGAAAGAGGATATTCGAGATTATGTGACCCATGTGAGGAGCCTCTTTAAGAGAATCCCTATGGGCAAGAGACCAACCAAATGAGCAGTATCCACGGTATTCATCAATGGAATATGAAGTAAAGAGCTCTACAAAGCCTTGGCTGGCAACTCGAGCTTACAGGAAGACACATTGGCAAGGGTCTTTGAAGAAGTTATTAGAGTGGATGACCAGCTCAAGGAAAAAATCTCCAGAGGCTCGAATCAAGAAGAGTCCAGTGCCAAGAGTTCCAAGAGGGCCTCAATGCCGAGTGAGAGAGCAAGCCCAAGCGTGCAAGACAAAGGGAAGGGCACAAATTCGAGACAAGAGCTAGCATAGATTATGATAGACATAGCCAAACTGCAGGAGATGATGAGACGACCAATGGGCACACACGTCCAATGCGTGCATTGTGGCGGAAACCACTTGCCAGCCAAGTGTCAGGACCTAGGTCACAACCTTGCGCTAATTGTGGTAGGTTCGACCATGACGCCATGCATTGTCGACTACCTCGGAGACTCCTATACCCGCAGCCTTACGATCAAGCTTACCTTGTAAACATGCCATCTAACTTCTTTGGAAGGGGAGCCCCATTGGCTCTCCTGGCACCTAATGACGCCAAGCCACCCATCCCTAAGATGGAGATAAATCCTACAAGTGTCCCTAGACCACATGGACTCTACATGACCCATCCACCGAGTAATACTCTAGTCCACTATGTGGACGAGCCTAGCAGCGACGAGCCTTATACAAACCCATACATATCGTACGATGAAGAAGGCAATGCAGTCCTTATGGACTACCGACCAATACTGGTGATGGCATTAGGTAGAGGGAGAGGGAGAGGCTTAGGAGGGTAGAATCAAGAGCCAATCATGTGTTGGACTTGCGATCACCTAGGACATGTTTCTTCACGCTGCCTTGAGAGGGAGCAAGCTAATAGAGACAAGGCTAACCTCAGATGTGTTGAGTGTGGAATCACTCATTAACAACCTTGACGCAACCTCAGTTCGAAAGAAGAATCGGAGATGAAGGAAGAAAATGTCAGACGCTAAGGTCACTCTCAAAACCGAAAGTACCACCACTTTACATGTTGGAAGGAAAGTCATTGACACAGAGGAAGAAATGTCGGCTCCATAGACAGGTGAAAAAGAAAGTGCTAAGGTCGGGGAGTACCCCAACCCAAAGCGCTAACTCAAAGCCATCAAGAAGGTGAAAGAGCAGGTGATGGAGGCCCAAGAGCACCTAAATGATGCTAATCCCATACTAGAAGATGAGATCAATGATCTCTCAAGCATAAGCATGCCACTGTCTCTCCCACGACCAAAATTAAGGGAGTCGATGACACCACAAATAGGGCCACCTAGACAAAGTCTAAATGCTCCGAGCCAGCAAACCAGTCAAGGCCATTGGCCAAGAACCGCAAAATTAGGAAGAAAGGTAAGTGGCTAGCAACCTCCTTAATACATTGGTGACCACCCCTGTGACTCTAAGCTTAGGTGGCTTGCTTAGGCGGCATCCAAGGCTATGGCAGGAGCTAAAACAGTATCAAATGAGATAGTTACCATAGACTTACTTGAGCACGATGCAAAAATGCAAATACCGAGTATGATGCTGCAATCCATGCCTAAATCCTTGCACGTCAATGCTTTTTAGGAAGGCATGGAAATGCATGTAGTCTTGCAAGTCCTAGCTTTGGAGGATGTCACAAGAAAGAGAATCGTAGACATGGGGGTAGAAGTGAGTGTGCTAAGCCATGCAGTACTCCAAACTTGGGGTAACCCACTGATTAATACTGGTAGGTTCAACATCACACTGGCCAACGGAATGAAGGTGAAACCATTCAGAGTGTTGAAAAATTGGCCAATGAAGATTGCAAGAATCCAATTCTCTGTTGACTTTACAATCATGAGAAGGGAGTGACTACGACATCCTGCTAGGCTGACCCTGGATGCACAACGCAAGAGTTGTAGAAGATTGGGGCAATGGTCTTATCTTCTTAGACAATCGAACGAAGGTTGTAAGAGTAAAGATGGACACTTGCAAAACTGCACTGATTGACCTAGTTGCCATCTCCACCATGCTGAAGGGTGACGACCAAATTAGGGAATCCTATGGAGCCCTTACCAAGTATATCCCGTGCCCTGAGGACGAGCAAGATTGGATGCATGTTCTTGCTACCATTGACCTACCATTCTCAGACATGGAGAAGTACAAACGAGCCATCAAGGCAACTTGCGAGCCCAAGGACACACCCTCAATGCCAGTCTGCATGATGACTCGAAACCTACATGGAAGACCCAACCTTGTTGCATTCCAAGTCTCGAACAATAGACGAGAGCTCTTGGAGATCCTAGGGTACTTGACCGACAAGTTGGATGGCAATCCAGCAACAAATCTTAAGCCACTCCAAGATCTCTTAGATGAGCCTTAATGGCGATGGTCCAAGGTACACAATTTAAACTTGAGGTACAATTGGGTGTTAATCCTAGACCAACAAAAAGAGATATATCAGAACTTGGAGAATGATGCGCAATTGGACAAAGACAGCTTTGATAACAATGAATATGAGGACTACTGTTCCTTCAATGATGAGAGCGAAAGGAAAATCGATACTATAGAATATGACACTGGGAGATGTATAATCGAACAAATACAAGTAGACTCCAGACCACACAAGCAAAGTGCCCTTAGAGTAGAGAAAGGAGTCAAACACAAGGAATGTGATCGAACTTGGTTGAAGAGAAAGCCTCTCTTTTAGCGAATACGGAGAGTTCGATTCTGAGTCGGAAGTCATCTCAAATAGTGATCCTAAAATCCATCTACCTCCCAAAACTAGACGTACTAAGGGGGATCTACTCGTCCACCTATGACACCGACAGTTAAGGGAGGAACGACGGATGCTGCCCAAAGAAATGTTGATGGAAGAGCAGCGAAAACCACAATACCTACCTAAGCGACTCACAAAGTTCAAAAAGGAAGATAGGGTGGTGATCTTGCTAGGAGCCAAACAACAGGGGCAAGCAAGCGAACCAATCGAGGGACCCACCAAGGTCAAAGGAGTCAATTTAGCTAGGGAAGGGGAGACCCCATGACCTATCTTCATAGCCGATGACTTGGCAGAGCAAGATGAAGTAAGTCTCGTGGTGACTCACAACATACCCATGACACTTGATGCAACACCTACCAAGTAGTGACCATATCCCATGAATCCAAAGCATGCTCACATTATGAAGGAAGAAATTGACAAACTAATGAGAGTGGGTTTCATCTACGAAATTGAACACACGGATTGGGTCTCGCCTATAGTCATCGTGTTAAAGAAAAATGGAAAGATTAGAGTGTGTGTCAATTACAAGAAGGTAAATGTGGCGACAAAGAGGGATAACTATCCATTACTGTACATTGAGCACATGCTCAAGAGAGTGGTTGGCAAAGAGGTCTACAATATTTCGGACGGTTTCTTTGGATACAATCAGGTGCAAGTGTATCCTAACAATAGGCATAAGACCGCATTTGCCACTAAATGGGGAGTCTTTGCCTGCATAGTCATGCCTTTTGGGTTGACTAATGCACCAGCCACCTTCCAACGACTGATGTGTACAATATTTAAAGACATGTTGAGGAAGGAGTTAGAGGTCTTTGTGGATGACTTGTGTGTTCACTCTACTTGGAGAGAACACTTAGACTCCGAGCAGTCTTTGAGTGATGTTGACTATACCATCTCTTGTTGAACCCCTTGAAGTGCCAGTTTTGGGTAAAGCATGGATGCATTCAAGGACATGTGTCGAAAAATGGCATTGCCATAGATTTCTCAAAGATCAGGGTCATTATCGACCTCCTACCCCCAATTGATTACAAGGGCATTCAATGCTTCTTAGGACATATAGGGTATTATCAATGGTTCGTGTTAAACTATGCATTGATTGCTAGACCACTATACAAGCTGTTGATCATATTTGAATGGACCAAGGAATGCCAACATGCATATGAGGAAGTAAAAAAGGCTCTGACCACAACACCAATTCTAGGAGCCCCAAATTGGGCACTCACGTTCCATGTGCACATTGACACTTCGAAATTCGTCATAGGAGTGGTGTTGTGCCAACTTGGTGAACACAACCTGGATTACCTAGTGAGCTTTGCTAGTAGACAACTCACTGAGATGGAAATGAATTACTCAACAACGAAGAGAGAGGACTTGGCCATGGTGTTTACTGTAAAGAAGTTTCGGCATTATCTTCTGGCTACGCCTTTTACCTTCTTTGTTGACCATCAAGTCTTGTTGAATCTGGTTAACAAACCTTGCACTGCAGGACACATCGCTAGATGAATACTTATACTTTTGGAGTTTGACTTCTCCGTGGTGGTGCATAAAGGGAAGCAGTATTACATGGCTAGCCATATGTCTCACATCCCCATAGGAGAATCCGTTGGGCAAGGCATTGTAGACGGACTACCACACACACATCTATTTAGATTATCCAATGAAAGGGATTTTTCTAGAGCTGACATGATGCCATATTGGGTAGATGTCATAGTTTAAGTACTTGAGCACGGACTACAAGAACGACCAATAGAAAAGGCTCGACTTAAACAGCTCATCCTGAAGATCCAACCTATCGGTTGATAGCATGCCAACTTTATAGGTTGGGGCAAGATGGGTTACTGCACAAATGCGTGTGTGAGCATGAGATGCATGACGTACTGATAGAGGCACACGATAGAATTACAAGAGGACATTTCAGTGAAGATGCGACAGCCCGCAAGGTCCTGCAGTCCCAACTTTGGTGATCTACTCTCTTTCGAGATGCTGCATAATTTGTGAAGCATTGTGATGAGTGCCAATTAACTAAAGTACCTATTCGTAAAGATCACATGGAGCTAAACCCAATTACGATATGACAATCCTTCGAGAAATGGGGGGGATTGACTTCATCGAATCCATTAGTCCCGCGACACAGTATTCACAAGCCAAATACATCATTATGGCCACTGACTATCTAACAAAATGGGCAGAAGTAAGAGCCATGAGAAAAAATGATGCTAGGGCCACAGCCAAGTTCCTATGGGAGCAGGTGATCTCGCGGTTTGACTACTCCATCGAACTAGTTAGTGACCAAGGCACACACTTCATTAATGAGGTGATAGCTCACCTACTGTCCTCCTTCCTAATCATCCATCGGAAATCTTTGCCTTATTACCCTCAGGCAAACGGTCAAGTTGAGTCCACAAATAAAATCTTAGTAAACGTCCTAACCAAAGTCATCTCTGCCTCACATAGTGAATGGGATAACAAGTTGATGAAGGCCTTGTGGGCCTATCGCACAGCTTACAAGATGACTGTAGGACAGATCCCCTTTAGGTTGACTTATAGTATAGAGGCAATTCTACCCTTGGAGTTCTTTGCACCTAGCCTCATGATAGCCCTGTAAGAAAGATGGGATGGGAAGGAGGCATGGATGAAATGCCTAATTGAGCTCAAACACTTATTGAAAACCATGCTTCTAGCCACCCATACACTAATATGCGAGAAGGCAAGTTGCAAAAGCTGGGTGGACAAGCATATCAAGCAATGCAACTTTGAACAAGTTGACTTAGTACTGCTATACTTAGTCAAAGGACATAAGCAAAAGCTAAAGTTTTGGGGGCTAGGACCTTTTAAGGTTCGAACCATCAATCAAAACTGGCAACGTGAAACTCGAAACCCTAGAGGGTGAGGGCATAGGCTTATTCAATGGCAGCTGCATAAAGAAGTACTTCCATCCCATGCACCCATCGCATGAGCCCCCAACGCTAGCACCTCCTGTCCACGTACGAGTAGCCACTATCATTGAGATAGACGATGAGGATGAGGAACAAGTAGAAGCTTACCTAAGCACGACTGTCACTACTAAGCACACTTGCACCATCAATGCGTTGATCGATGAGGGAGCTGATTTTAATGTCTTAACCCATGACCATTGGACCTAAATTGGAAAACCACAATTGCATCCTATAAATTCTAGGTGGTTGAGGTTTGACAGAATTAGAGAGTTTATTAGCTAATGGTCGCAGCTTGGTTTGCCTCTTAGGTTATAGCTTGGTGATATGTTTGATGAGTTTGGTTATGGTTGTGGTTGCAGTTGTCATGCTACGAGATGTTTCTGAGGTTTGAGGTGTGTACCATTAGCTTTAGATTTGGGCGTTTTGTTAATAACATGCTGTGATTTTGGGTGATAGATTGGTTTAGGGGCTACTGATCTAGGTTTTGGCGATTCTATGGACTTGGTGGCCCGATTCTCTTGTGGCTTGAGTGTCTATAACACACTACTTCGTGTGGCCAAGCTCGAGGGTGGCATTTGAGTAGGAATTTTAGTTGTTTTGGCTTTGGGTAGCCAAATCCAAGGGTTATCCTCATAATAGCCTTATGCTTGCAATAAGGTTTTGGGGACTCATCGGGGCTTGACCGTGCGTCGATGTTTATAGTTTTGTCTTGGCCTCCTAGGTTTTCAGTATGGACCCTTAGCTTTTCAAGGGTGTGGGTGTCTGCTTCGAGGCAACAGTCCTTGATGTTTAGGTACCCATTTGAATTGGGGTTTCTTGGCTTCAGTGTTGGGTTCAGTGGATTGTCGGCATTGAGGTTTGGCAAGTTGTGAGGAGGCACGACCCCCCTCCTTAGACTTGATGGTGGAGTTCTCTACCGGTGGCCTTGCGGACTTGGAAGGAGTCATGCTGCCCTTGTTGAAAGATGTGACTATTTGGACGTTGCCTATAGCTAGGTGGATACGTTGTGACTCATAGTCGATTGTACAATGAGCTCTCTTCTTGAAGATTTGTTCTAACATCGATTATGTGCCTACATCCTTAGTGTTGGTGTTAACCCCAAGTCGAGATGGCCCTAGGTCGAGATGGCGGAAAAAGGAAGGAAAAAGCAGAAAAAAACATGAAAAAAGAGCAAAGACATGCAGGTGACCTCCAAAACTAAGCCGGGGCAAAAAGCGCAATCTTAAATGAAGGGCGTCTCAAAAAGCTCGGAAAACTCTTGTAAAAGAGCACCAGGCTCCCTCCTATTCCGATTGTAAAATACTAGATGGGTGTAGGATAGAGGCATGAGGCTAGAAGAGGGAAATGGAAAAAAGACCTTGCCACAAGGGCCGGCCATGTAAAAAAGGGATGGGTGCCCATGGGATTTTAGGGTTTGTATACATAAAGTTCAAAATGTGAATGAGAGCTCATTCTTTTGGTGTGTGGCAACAAGAGTCTTCTTCTTCTTCTCTTCTCCTCATCTTCTTGCTTGTGTGTGCTCTTGAGAGAGGGAGTGTGAGAGTGTGAGGGAGTGAGTGTGTGAGAGTGAGGGATCAAGAGGGTGAAGCTCTTCACCATCTCCTCTTCTCTTCTTCTCTTCTCTTCTCTTTCCTTGCGCGTGCGGCTATGGAGGATGGAGCTTGGAGATGGAGGAGGCTTGAGGATGCTTGAGCTTGCATCTAGGATCATGGAGCTACCGGTGTGTGTGAGAGAGGAGGCAACTCGTATCGGCATCAAGGTAAGCTCACTACACTCATAGGATCGACGGCGTGTCGGCTAGGTGAGAGATAGCCATTAGAGCTCACTTGGAATGCTTGAAACAATAAGCGGTCCGTGGGTCTTAGCGGTTGAGCGAAGGCTCCCACATTTTGGTTCCGTTGCCGGGACCAATGGATTCAAGCTTGAGCACTTGCGCCCCTCATATTGAGCATCGAAGTAAGGGATTCATCCCCAAAACGGAGCTTGAGATAGGTAGGAAGTTTGGGTATTTTTTGATCTTCAAAACAAGTAAGTATTTTGGTATATTTTGTTTGTTTGATGATTGGGAACCATGGAGAAATTATTTCAATTTTTTGCTTTCGATTCTTGTTGCATTTAGAGTAGGTTAGGATTAGGAAATCACACCATATAAGGGTAGGGTTTACTATTGCAAGGCAGGGCAAAACAGGGCAAAAATCATGCAAAATTTGGCAAAAAGCTCGCTTGTGATGTCTAAGATCGGCAAGTGAGTGATTGGGGGCATCGACTCCATACCCGGAAAGGGGCATAAGAGCCAAGAGGCCAAGGTAGAGCTCATTTGTGACAATTTCAAAGAGAGAGAGAGAGAGAGAGAGAGAGAGAGAGAGAGAGAGAGAGAGAGAGCTATCGCCCAATTCGATTCGATCGCACCATTGACGAGCCTACCGCTCTATCCAGGTATATGAATCCCTTTCCCTATCCCCCTAGATAGGATCTGGAGGTTTGTGCTTGATACGATTGAGTAAATCACAAGAAACGACCGAAATCAAACTCTTCTTGTCGATGTGCACCGCGCTCGGCCCGTTCGAACGGTCACTTTTGGGCCGAGTCCCAGAATCGGCCCTCGGCTCCTTTTTCGCTCGATCCACTAGGTTCGAAACCCTAATCGGCCCTCAGCCAGATCTACTCGGCCCGTCCGAGTTGACCATTTAGACAATCGACCAATTCGGCCCTCGGCCACGTGTCATTCTCGGCCCTCGGCCCAAGTGCCTTGGCCCGTCTGAGTGACCTCGTCCGAATAGACCTACTCAGCCCGGTCCGAGCCAACCTATTCGAGTGACTTCGTCCAAGTCTGCGCCTCAGCCCGTCCGAGCCTACCCTGTCCAAGTCCCGAATTTAGCCCTCGGCCCATGCGCCTTGGCTGTCTGAGTGACCCACTCGGACCCTGCAATTTAGACCAGCTGGGTTGAGTGAAAATTTTTATCAAATTCTTAGAAATTTGACCTGACCCGGCTGGAGCTTAGCAGCGCAAATTGTCTAAAGTCCTTCTCATGCTCAGAAGTGGATTCTGGAACTTGGACTAGACGGAGTCGTAGGGAGCAACCGCTTGCCAGCTTGAAGTAGGCAGCAACGTGACCCAGAGACCTAGATGCAAAGCGCTAAGCAGTTAAAACCTGATTTGCCAAGAACAAACAAGGCAATATACTAGAAAGACCCTAAACCCTGTTAAGGCAGCCAAAAACTTGACCAACAAGCCCATTAGGCCCAAAACAAAGCGAGAGTGCATAAGACGCTTCGAGGTTGTTTGCTGCACTCACCTTGAATTTCCGCACTTGAATGCACTAAAAGAAATTGAAAGCCTGGTTGAGCACAAGTGCACTAGGGGCGACATGCACGCTGAGTGACCATAAATTTAGGATTGTATTCAATAACTGAAGGAACTCACTCAGATAAATCAATCAAGGAATCCACCAGTAGGAGAGGACCCAAGATGTAGACAAACCATCAACGCACGAAGTAGTACCAAGCAGGTGGCATCAACGACGTGGATCTGGCAAATCCACTCAACCTGATCAATAGCTTGGTGGAGCACAACAACATGACTATGGAAGAAGAAGGCTTAGACCATAGGTCTAATGAGGAACTCGACTTGAACGTTTTTTCGGAGGCTATTCAGCAGCTAGTTAGCGGCTACAATGCACTCGCCTAGTACGAGCACCGCGGCAAGACGGCAGACGCTATCATCGCAGATCTAGAAGAAGAGAGGAAACTAGCTCGCAAGGCTTTGCAAAGCATAGTCGAATACAATAGGGACTAGCAGGCTAGGAGCCAAAGGCAAAGCACGGAGTTGCGTGAGGTGCAGCGAGTGCTAAACCTAGCAGGAAGAAACCAAACAGATCATGAGAGAGCCCTAGAAGGAGACTTGACGTTGAGTGAGCTTCTCATGAAGCGGCTGCTAGATAACACGACAGCAGCAGAGCAAAGTGCTGCGGCACTAGCGATATCTCTGCTCACAAGGTTAGGAGCGAACCAAGGCTCAAAGAGTGAGTCTAAAATCCCCATCGTTGTCAAGCAACTTGACAAATACCAACCCCACAACGATCCATACAGCTTTGTAGAGCAGTTTGAACAAGTCTGCGAAGCCAACGGCCTCAATGACCTGACTTAACGCTCTCAAGCATTCGGGCTCTGCTTAGGTGACAAGGGAAGGACTTGGTATACAAGTCTAGATGCCACAGAACGAGCCAACTTCAGTGGCCTCAAGGATCTCTTCATGAAGAGATTTATCGAGCCTGGATACTCTGACAATCTGCTAGTATGCTTTATGAACATCAAGCAGAAAGAGAAGGAGGATATTCGAGACTACATAACCCACGTGAGGAGTCTCTTTAAGAGAATCTCTATGGGCGAGCGATCGACTAAAAGAGCAGTTTCGATTGTATTCATCAGTGGAATCCGAGATGAGGAGTGATATAAGGCTTTGGCAGGCAATTTGAGCTTGCAGCGAGACCCGCTAGCTAGAGTGTTTGAGAAAGCCATCAGTGATCAACTGAAGGAGTGGAGCTCCAAGAGTGCGAACCTAGAAGAGACTACCTCGTGAAGCTCAGAGAGAGCGTCAACCTCTAGTGAGCGATCGGTCCCATCATCCCAAGATAAGGGGAAGGCCACCGAGACGAACTTGGCTGATGTAAAGATGGAGTTAGCCAGGTTGCAAGACATGTTGAGACGATCAACGCGCCCACACATCCAATGCGTGTACTATGGCGGAAACCACTTACCAGCCGAGTGTCAAGACCCTAGGTCAAGACCTTGTGTTAACTACGATAGGTTCGGTCATGACATCGCGCATTGTAGATTACCAAGAAGACTTCCGTATTCGTACCCCTATGGCCAGCCCTACCTAGCGAACAGGCCGCAGCCATTCTTTGGAAGGGGAGTCCCATTAGCCCTTCTTGCGCCTAACGACATTAAGCCAACTGTTCCTAGGATGGACATAAACCCTACTGGCATACCCAGACCACTTGGTCCTTATGTGACCCATCCACCGCGAGCGATGCTCCAGTCCACTACGTGGAAGAACCAAATGAGGAAGAAACTTACATATGCCCTTACATCTCGCATGATGATGAGGGTAATGCTTTCCTCATGGATTATCGCCCCGTGCCGGTGATGGCGTTAGGAAGAGGATGAGGTAGAGGCCTAGGAGGGTAGATGCAGGATCGAATCACCTGTTGGACTTGTGGTCACCCAGGTCATGTCTCATCATGCTGCCCTGAAAGGGAGTAGCAAAATAGAGACAAGGCTGACCAAAGGTGTGTTGAGTGCAGAATCACCCATCTCTTCGTCAATTGCCCAAAGCGAAAGCCGTCTTCTAGCTCAACCAATGTACCATCTGTCCCATTGGGACTGTTTGGAGTCGAGAACCTCGATGGGGAGGCAACACCTATTCCGTTATGGGTCATGATACCGGCCCAAACAAAGCAGGTTGGCATACTGCGAGGACCTAGCAGCCTTGACGCAGCTTCAATAGGAAAGAAAAGTCGCATGCGGAAGAAGAAGAGGTCGGAAGCTAAAATTGCACTAAAAATGGAGAGTGCTACAACTTTGCCTGCCGGAAGGAAGGTCTCTGATGTAGAGGCAGAGACTTCAGCCCCTAAAATGGCCGAAAAGGGAAGTGCTAAGGTAGGGGAATACCCACATCCTAAGCGACAATTAGAGGCCATAGAAAAAGTGAAGGAATGGGTGAAGGAGGCTCAAGAGCATCTAAAAGACGCTGAGCCCATCATAGAAGACGAGATCGATGATCTCTCCACCATAAGCACGCTAATCTCACCTCCTCAACCAAGGTCGGGAGAAGTAACTGCACCACAAGCAGTGCCGCTAAGACCAAGCCTTGGTGCTACAGGGTCGTGGATCAGTCACGGCCATTGGTCAAGACGATCCAGGTTGGGAGAGAGACGAGCACCCAACGATCTCCTGACCACGTTGGTGACTACCCCGGTAACACTTAGCCTGGGAGATATGCTTAGGCAGCATCCCACCCTATGGCAAGATCTTAAGTAGTGGGTTGAAGGGTCACAAGAGCAGGTCACGACAGACCCTCATGACCATGATGTAGAGACGCAAATACCGAGTTTGATGCTACACTCTATGCCTAAATCCTTACACGTCAATGCCTTCTGGGAAGGTTTCGAGATGCATGCAGTCTTACCGGTTCTAGCCCTAAGCGATACAATGAGAAAGGGAATCGTGGACACGGGAGCTGGGGTTAGTGTGCTTAGCCACGCGGTGCTTCAGACTTGAGGAAACTCCCTTGTCGAAACTGCTAGGTTTAATGTCACATTAGCAAAGGGTATGAGAGTCAAGCCATTCGGGGTGCTTAAGAATTGGCTAGTGCAGATCGCAAGTGTCCAATTCTCTGTGGACTTTATAGTCATGAAGGGAGTGGACTACGATATCCTATTAGGCTGACCCTAGATGCGCAACGCTAGAGTTATCGAAGATTGGGGTAACGGCTTGATCTTCCTTGGCAATATAACAGATGCCGTGAGAATAGAGATGGACACTTGGGAGACCTCACCAATCAACTTAGATGTCATCTCTGCTATGCTTAGGGGTAACACCCGGGTTAAAAAGTCATATGGGCCCCTGACCAAGTAAATCCCATGCCCAGAGGACGAGCGGGATTGGATACATGTTCTCACTACAATCGACCTGCCATTCTCTGATCATGAGGCGTATGAGCAAGCCATCAAAACAATCGGCAAGCCTAACGACACACCCTTCGCACCAGTTTGCATGATGGCAGGAACCCTTCAGGGGAAACCTAAACCTGTCAACTTCCATGAACAAAAGGAAACTCCAGGAGATACTGGAATGCTTAACGGACAAGCTAGCTGGCAATCCAGTTGCAAACTTCAAACCACTCTAGGGTCTCCTAGACGAATCCAAGTGGTAATGGACTAGAGTGCATGACTTAAACCTCATGTATAACTGGGCCCTAGTTTCTGACCAACGACAAGAGATATACCAAGCTCTAGGAGACGACGAGCAGTCTGACAAAGAGGACTCTAATGATGAATACGAAGACTGCCAATCCTTGAGTGACGAAAGTGAGGGTGAGATAGACACTGTGGAGTACGACATTGAAGGGCAAGAAATAGAGAAAATATGAGCAAACTCCAAGCCGCAGAAAAAGAGTATCTTCAGGATAGAGCGAGGGGTCATGCGCATGGAATGCGATCGTGCTTGGTTGGAACACGTAGGGGCCATAGATCTTGAGCAAGCAGGCCTAGCCTAGCCAAGAATGACATTAGTGCTCAGGACAAAGTCGCTGTTCGAACTGCGCCCACCAAGGGAGACCACCTCTTCTAGCAACAGCGGGGAGTTCAACTTTGAGTCGGAGATTAGTTCGGATAGTGATCCAAAAATCCCTAAGCCGCCTACGGCTAGACGCACCAAGGGGGATCTACCCATCCACCTGAGGCGCAGACTATTAAGGTAGAAAAAGGCAAAACAACCCAGGGATACACAAACGGAAGAACAACGAAAACCGCAGGACCTCCCTAAATGATTTACGAAATTCACAAAAGGGGATATGGTAGTAGTTTTGTTAGGTGCCAAGCGTCAAGGGCAAACGAGCGAACCAATTGAGGGACAAGCCAAGGTCAAGGAGATGAACCTAGCCCAAGAGGGGGAAACACCCCGACTGGTATTCATTGCCGATGACTTGATTGAGGAAGAAGAAACGAGTCTTGTCGCTCTCTTGCAAGAGTACATAGATGTGCTCGCCTGGTCCTTAGACGAGCTTAAGGGGGTAGATCCGAGTGTCGTGACTCACAACATACCCATGACGCCAGACGCAATGTCGGTCAAGCAGTGACTGTACCCTCTATGAATCCAAAACACACTCATGTTGTCAAAGAGGAGATTGATAAGCTGATGAAAGCGGCATTCATTTACGAAATTGAACACACAGATTGGGTGTCACCCATAGTCATTGTGATGAAGAAGAATGGAAAAATCTGAGTGTGCGTCAATTACAAGAAGGTGAATGTTGCTACTAAGAGGGACAACTATCCATTGCGGTACACCGAGCACATGCTTGAGAGAGTGGCGAAGCCTACAGTTTTCTGGACGGCTTCTTAGGGTACAACCAGGTGCAAGTACATCCTGTGGACAGGCACAAGACTACCTTTGCCACTGAGTGCGAAATCTTTGCTTACATAGTCATGCCCTTCGGGTTGACGAATGCCCCTGTCACCTTCCAACGCCTCATGTGCACCATCTTTAAATACATGCTTTGTAAGGAGTTGGAAGTCTTATTGTTGACGATCTCAGTGTTCACTCAACCTGGAAAACTCTGCGCAATCTTTGAGCGGTGTCGCTTATATCGTCTCTCCTTGAACCCCTTAAAGTGCCAGCTTTGGATAAAGCATGGATGCATCTTAGGGCATGTGGTGTCGAAGAACAACATTGCCACTGACTTTTTGAAAGTTAGGGTTATTGTCGACCTTTCACCCCCAATCAACTACAAGGGAGTTCAATGCTTCCTAGGCCATACGGGGTACTATTGACAGTTTGTACTGAACTATGCATTGATCGCGAGACCCTTGTACAAGCTGCTAATTGTCTTTTAATGGACCGAGGCATACCAACGAGCCTATGAAGAGTTGAAAAAGGCTCTAACCACAGCACCAATTCTACGAGCCCCAGATTGGACCATTACTTTCCACGTGCATATCGATGCTTCTAAATTTGTCGTGGGGGCAATGTTGTGCCAACCTGGAGAACACAACTTAGACTATCCAGTGAGCTTTGCTAGTAGACAACTCACTGAGACGGAAATGAACTACTCGACTACAGAAAGAGAAGGGTTAGCCATGGTGTTTGCTATGAAGAAATTCTGGCACTATCTATTGGCCACACCTTTTATCTTTTTTATGGACCATCAAGCCCTGCTCTATCTAGTAAACAAACCTTGCACTACAGGACGCATAGCTCGGTGGCTCCTTCTGCTCTTGGAATTTGACTTCTCCGTGGTTGTACGAAAAGGAAAATAGCACTACATGGTTGACCATATGTCACGCATTCCCACGGGAGAGGCCGCTAGACAAGGCATTGTTGACGAATTACTCGACGCCCATCTCTTTACCCTGTCCAATGACAAAGATTTATTCAAGGCTGATCTAACACCATATTGGGCGGATGATATAGTCCAAATGCTTGAACACGGACTACCTGATTGATCGATAGAAAAAGCCCGACTTAGACGATTAATCCTTAAGATCCAGCCCTATCAGCTAATTGCAGGCCAACTCTACAGGCTGGCGCAAGACGGATTGCTGCGCAGATGTGTATGCGAACATGAGATGCATGATGTGCTCTCAGAAGTGCATAGCGGCATTGCTGGAGGGCATTTTAGCGGAGACATGATAGCACGAAAAGTGTTGCAATCTCAATTGTGGTGGCCCACACTTTTTCACAATGCAACCCGATCCGTCAAGCATTGTGACGAGTGCCAATGGACAAAAGTCCCGATTCGCAAGGATTAGATGGAGTTGATGTTGAGAATTAGAGTTTGCAGCAGTAGAATGTGCGCACAAGAGGGAGAAGAGAGCTCAAAGTACAAGAATGAAATCTTGCTTACTAAGTTTCTTAGAGTACAACTTGGGTACACTCTCTCACAAATGATAGTGACCCATAGGCTGTTTATATAGCCCTTTGCCAGCTAGGGTTAGGGTTTTCCCTGCCCCTAGGGCTATTCACACTCATTTGCCCTTATGCTCCCTTGCTTACAGTGGGTTTCTATGCCCATCTTCTAGCACCCCCCCTCAATGCTAGGGTGGCATTAGATTACAAGGCATGTAAAAGATCCCCCCCTTTTTTGGGATGCCTTTATAAATCAGGCTTACAAGGTTGTTTTAGGTAGATGATTTGAATAGTCAAAACAGTCGATCTTCAGATGAATTGGAGACATAGTTGGCCACCAATTCTTTGGGTATTTCAGGAGTGTTGGGGCATTTACTTGTTATATGCCTCGTCTTCTTACATTTGTTACATTTCATCTTCTCGGGATACTTCTTCCAACAGTTGTTTACAATATGTCCTTTTTTCTTACAGAAAGAACATTTAGTGAGAACTGTATGAACCAATACTTGTTCACGGAAATTTGAAGTTGCCTGACTGTTGCTGCTTTCTTTGTGGTTCCTCTTTTCTTCATCCAAATAGGATTGAATGGTACTTGCCAAAGTAGGATCTAGAATGTTGGTGAGAGTGGTTACAAGAGTAGGATACACCTGTTTTACATCTTTTAGGAGAATAGCAATAGCATCTTCTTCAAGTATTGGAGCTTGTATAGAAGCAAGCTGTGCCATAAGTCCCTTCATATGAGAAATGAATTTTCCTAAATCTTCTCCTGAACGATATTCCAAGCTAAAGAATTCAATTTTAAGGAAGATTTTAGTATTTTTTCTAGTGGCTCCATAGAGCTTTTCAAGCTCATCCCATTTTTCTTTAGCAGTGTTTAGTTGATCAACATGATGAATCAGGGATTCATCTAAGTGTAGCATTATGATTTCTTGAGCACGTTGGTCATCCTCTATATCAATCATATTTGCAGAGTTTACAACTCTATTGCCTTGAATAAGAGGCCAATACCCTCTCTCCATCATTTTGTATTTTATAAGTACCTGCCATGGATGGAAATCCTTACCATCAAACTTTCAAATTTGAGGACGGACATCAGCATATGTTGTGGTCATTGGGAAGGTCTTACCACTTGTTAGGACAAGGGTAGTGTCTAGTCCCTTACAAACCTTTCACTGAATGCAGAAGCAAATTAGACAAAGTGAAGTCAAAGTTGCAATGAAGAGAAAGGCTAAAAATCATATAAGTGCAATATTTCAAAGTATGACTTTGGTGGTCCTTTCTTATGTGCAAGCTTCTTTCGTGGTTTAATAGTCTTTTTAGGTTTTAATGAAGTAAACCCTGACTGGACTTCAGACTCCTCCTTGTGGTACGGCTTAGTGGATGAAGCTTGTGTTGGACACGGTTTATCTATGATCTCAATGCTTGTTGTTGATGATTTCAAGGAGAGTATGATGACACTCATGCTATTGATTTCACTGACCAATGTACTTGAGACAATGTCACTTACGATATGCAATACACTTCTTGTGCATAATGGTGTATGTGTTAATTTTACACATAACCTTACAACAATATATGAAGAGGAATAAAAAACTCACTGGGTTTTAGTGAATGCCCAGCAAGCTATTAACCTAATGATTTATGATTAGTGTTAAAAGAACACTATTGTCAAGCTTAGTGACGTGCTTGAATGGAACCTGGTTGGAAGTCGGCTTCCCGATGCTTGGTGATGTCCGTTGAGCATGCCCAAGAGCTTTAGACTCTGGAATAGGATTTAGAGACTCTACTTCAGTGATTAGAATCACTGTTAATGAAGCTCAGAGTGTAAAAATGCCAAAATGTCAAGCTTGGAGCTTGTTGGCTATGGCTGTCCAAAAAAACACAGTTAGGGTTTGGCTTGTAGCAGCCAGTAGAGGAAGAATTTCTCAGAGCCCTCTTAGCTGAGGATAGCCGAAGTGATAGCACATCTCCTGTCCACCTTTCTCATCATCCATCACAAATCCTTGCCATACTATCCTCAGGCAAACAGTTAGGCAGAATCCACGAATAAGATTCTTATCAATGTCCTGACCAAGGTGGTCTCAGCCTCACGCAACAACTGGAACAACAAGCTGATGGCAGCTCTGTGGGCCTACCGCACAGCTTATAAAACGGTTGTCGGTCAAACCCCCTTTAGGCTGACCTATGGAATTGACGTGGTTCTACCATTAGAACTCTTCGTTCCTAGCCTGAGAATAGCACTTCAAGAACGATGGGAAGGGAAGGAGGCATGGATGCAGCGCCTGGTCGAACTCGAGTGCCTCTCAGAGACTCGCCTTCTAGCCACCCATGTGCTTATATGTGAGAAGGCCTGATGCAAGACTTGGTTGGACAAGCATGTCAAGCAGCGCGACTTTGAATAGGGCGACTTAGTGCTCCTCTACTCAGTTAAGGGGCACAAGCAGAAAATGAAATTTAGAGGTCTTGGACATTTCAAGGTTCGTGTGATCAGCTGCACAGGCAATGCCGAGCTCGAGACCTTAGATGATGAGGGCATAGGCTTCTTCAATGGCAATCGTATCAAGAAGTACTACCCTCCCACCCATCCTTTGCATGAGCCCCCGATGTTAAAACCGCCTATTAAGATATGAGTGGCCATAATCACGGAGATTGATAATGAGGATGAGGAAGCTGTAGAGCCCGCATACCTCCATATCACTACCACTGCAAAACAAACATGCGCCTTCAATGCCTTGATCGACGAGGGAGCATACTTCAATGTCTTAACCCACGATCATTGGACTCAACTTGGCAGACCAGCACTTCAACCCACTAATGCGAAATTAAGCCCATATGGGGCCCATTCCTACGCACTTCTCGGCAAGTGCAGAGCCGCCATTTCTATCGAGTCTAAGACTATTCCAATGGTTTTTTACGTATTTCCAAAGGTTAAACACGTAGGCACGGAGTCGCTGCTAGGGAGAACTTTCAAAAAGTAGACTCATTGCAATGTTGATTATGAGTCGTAGCGCATCCACCTCGCAATAGGCAACGTTCGCATTGTCACAATCTTTAGCCAAGGGTTGTGCGACTTCATCATTGTCCGCAACGCCATCGGTAGAAATATCCATAACCAACTCCAAGAAGGGGGGTAGTGCGTGATTGCCACCGCCCAGATTTCATGAATCACAGGCCGCAACAGCAAAACCTAAAGCCCAATAGCCTAGATCTCAATGGCAGCCTAAACAACCGCAACCGCTGCCTAGGAATCACCGTTCCTATCCTCATAAAACCAAAAATGCTAAATCTAAGAGGCCAAGACGCAGTCACAATAAGCACCGCATAATCAAGCAAAGATGGGTCCCTAAAACCCTCTTGCATGCGCAAGGCTACTACATGGGCAACACCTGGCTGTGGATCCCTAAGGCCTACACGGCCAAAGGCGCTACTCATACGCCACCCTCAAGCTTGATCAACCCAAGTCCCATAAACCCTCCAAACCATTCGCCGCAACGCCCTCCAAAACCATAGCCATCCGACTTATCCACGCCTAAACCCAAGGAAGTCACACAAGCCTATCGGCCCAAACAACAGACTCCATCACATGAGTCATCACCCGACCAAGTCAACCCGACTCCTCAAATCCACCCTAAATGCAGCAACCCGTCCGTCGTGGTTGCCCCTAATCTAGCCATAATCCAAGTAGCTCAACCCCAGACTCAAGCACACACCCAACCGTAACTTGTCATTGCCACCAGTGCTAGTTCTAGCAAACCGTGACCACTCGTCGGCCTTACGCCGTCCTATGAATGCAAATCCTTTTTAGCGTTGGCTGTCGTTCTCGCTGAGGATACTAGGGATGACGTGGTGGAATGCATTAAATAACTAAACACCACCTTCATGTCGTTAGCACTAAGCTACGACCGCTTGGACTTAGGATTATTGGAGGAACCCTTTGCAACTGAAGTTCAAACCATGCCCTGCTCCTGGGAAACCTTTAAATTCGCATTCGCAAATGCTTCTCGCTCTGCTGCTGAATTGCTCAACAGCGAGATCTCCAGGGAGCAAGCCATCAAGCAGCACCTCATTACATCATACGATCAGTGAACCACTTCTGTGATCACTGATCAAGAAATCAAACTGTTATCAAAGCTCGCTGATACGGACTCCCCATTCTTGAAACATTGGTACACTCTTAGGCTGCAATGGGAAGTCGAAGGGTGCCGCATAATGACCAACGCTGAGCAGCGCTGTGCTATCAAAATAGCAGAATACGACCCCATATATGTCGCGCCAACCTCGTATCGAGTGCTAACCACTCTTCGGGGCCACCCCATGGAAGAACACATCAAAGGACACCCCTACCTTGACCGCTTGTTGACTGAGGAAGAGTTACACATTGCTAGCCGTGTCAACTCTGGTGACTTCCTAACAGATGTTCTCACATACATCTCGCAAGTGGGGATTCAACCCTCTGATCTAGACCGCGACGCTCACTTAGAGTACAACCCCCAGTTCTATGATTAGCTCCAAGTAACTCCTATGTCACCATGCCAAACGCCCTTGCCCTTCTGACCCTAAATCCTAGGAAGGATTCTTCTCAAGCTGGAAGGGGAGGGGAAATGAGTGAGGTGAATGAAATCAGGCCAACCAAATCAAAATTTGTGAAACACATAAATATATATTATGAAAAACAGGCAAAAATTCAAAGGCTGAAAAGGAAAATCTACAATGGTTCTTAATAAATTCATTCAAAAAGCATAGAGTTTCTCTTTTTCAGCAATCAGTAAATTACTATGTGGAAATCACTAATGAAAATTTCGATTTATGACAGGAACAAAAAATGTCGCAACAAGACCGTGCCCACCGACTTCCATTCACAGAAGATGAGAGAACACAGTACAACATCACCCTGGAGAGCCGCGCCTACAACCAATTAAAATTCCAAACTATTCATAATATAGAAGGATTAGTGGCCAAGGAAGAGGCGGCCAGGAGAGTCGTTAAAAGCTGCAACTTCAACAAGTACCTGGAAAGATTCGCACAAAACCTGACCACACAAGCTGTGTGGAATTTCTCAGGTCTTACGACCTCGACAACAAATGCGGCACCATCACAATAGGAAGGGGACAGGATGCCAAGCAAGTATTGGTTCCCTTAACCCAGGCCTTAGTGGAGAAGGCACTGGGACTAGAACCAAAAGTGAAAAAGAAGCAGAAGAGGGATTGTACGCCCTGCTGGGGATGAGAAAGGAGGACGTGCTGACAAATGACGGCATCAGCATCCAAGACATCCCCGATGCAGAGACCAGGTTGCAGGCAAAACTCATACATGTGCTCTTTTCTAGCCAGTGCTAAAATGTGTTGATGCACCGAATCAGTGTGCTGATACTAGAGAACGTGGTGGCCCATACCCTGCATGAAGCCGATTGGAATGGCTACGTGTGCAAAACCATCGACCAAGCAGCTAGAGCGCTAGCCTTAGGAAGCATACCCGCAGGAGGAGAATCCCCAACGTCTAAGGCCGCAGAAAGAAAGAAGGCCTCCTCCAAAGCCTCGTTCATCGCTTATGGGAGCATCTTAACAATGCTCATCCAGGAGGTCGTGAAAGAGATGCAGGATGCAGAAGAGGGGGAAGGGGAAACACCTGATAGGTCACCCCCTCATCAAAACTAGGAGAGGTCCAGTGATAGGACTGAGACCGAGGAAGAGGGGGAAGAACAGAAAAGCAAAAAGCAGGTCAAGGAAACCAAGAAGAGGGCAGTACAGAAAAAAAAGAAACAGGATGAAGGCCGCAGGAAGGAGAAGGAAGACTTGGAAAAAGAAAAAAGACAATCCCTCAGGGAGGCCGAGGAAAGAGAAAGGAAGAGGAAGTTGTTGAGAATCTGCCAATCACACCCTATGTATGCCCCTTTGTATGGAACAACTAGGCTAGGAAGGTGCAGTTCATTCTAGGAAGAGAGACAGATCCCATAGGCACAGTGATGAAATGTGCTACCAAGCAATCCTATATAATGATGTACTTGACTATCACTTTAAAATGATGATAATGCAATAGTACTTGTCTCTTTCTGTCAAGTCTCTGTGTCATTGTCAGTCTTACACAAGATTGTGTTTATGAGTTCAAGTCTTAATCTTGAAACCTAATTCACTTGTGTAACAGTTGTCTTCTTTGTCAATGTCAACATGAGTAGTATCTTCATCTTCCATCCTCCATAGCTTCCGCCTTTGCCATGCTCTAGATCTCGCATTTCTCACAGAAGCAGGAGGAAGAAGAAACAACAGAGCAAGTCAAGCGGGCTAAAAAGGTGTCAAAGCAAGAGGCTGAAAGGAGAAGAAGAGAAGAGCAGGAAGAAAAAGAGAAACTAGAGGAAGAATACAAAAAGGCCGAAAAGGAAAGAAAAAGAAGAGTTGCAAAGGAGGAAGAGGAGTTAAGAAGAAAGAAAGGGGAGGATTTGGCCGAGGCCACACGCCGGTCCATCAAGCAGCAATGCAAGGCGAAGGATCCAGAAGCCTGGAACCAGCCGAGGGAAGAAGGGCCTAGCTCCAGCACGCAGGCACCAAAACCCGTGCCGCCTGCAGTTCCGGAAGGAAAAGGCAAAGCACCCCTCCATCATATCCCCACCCTCATGGAACCCTCTACTGAACCCACTATGCTCACCCCTAGCATCCCCACCAGCTTGGAAGTTTCCAACTTGGTGGCCTGGATGCAATACTTCATCAGTAAAGAAGTGGCCTAAGGGAAGAGCACGGAAAGTATGACCACGGGGCCAAAAAGGCCAACCGCAGATGCAGAATCGAGGTAGGACCAGAAGCGTCCGCGTGTGGAGGCCTCAACCACCCCCATCCATGCAACAATGATGCCACCAGCCAGTTACGACGAATACGTCGCCGAGCTGCTCTCCCAACTGTAGAGGGCGAAGGAGGAAAAAAGAATGGCGGTGGCTGAGTTGGTGGCAGAGAAAGAGTCAGTGGTGGCCTTCCAATTGGAGAAAACCCACATCATAGCCATGCAACAACGTCAAATATTTGAACTCAAGCAAGAATTGAAAGCAAAAGAGGACACGGAAGAAAGCTACAAACAATGGCTTGAGGATGAGAATCAATAGCTTGTGCAAATGCAACGGAAATACAAGCTCCTCCTGATGCAATATAAGGAACTAGAGGCAAAAACTGCCACCATTGAGCAGATGATGGAGGAACTAAACGCCAAAGAAGAGAAGACAAGACAAGAGAGGGAGCAACAACGAAAAGAGATTGAGTCCACGACTGATCAACTACACCTCGGGAGGAAAGAGCAAGAGAACATGAGCAAAGAACTCAGAGCCCAGGAGTAGAAGCTCGTAACCCTAGCACAAAATTAGGGGGAGAGCATGGAAGGAATGAGCAAAAGGGCTGAGGAATGGGCCACACAGAACGAGAAATGGGTGAAGGCACTGATGCGGCGCCTCGCCTTGGTGGAGAATGAAAAAATCTTGGCAAAAAGCAAAGCGGACGCTGCCCAAATAGCCTTCACTGCCTAGCAAGGCCTTCCTCAACACACTACTGGACACAATCCGGCCGGAGGGAAAGGAGTCGTTGGAGGTGGTGTAGAAGAAACTGAGCATCGCACGCAAAGCCCTGCATGCAGGGCTACAGATGCCACCCCAATTTGTGGAGGTTAGGCTGGGCTTAGAAGAACAATGAAAGTACCTGCTGTTGGCCGACCTAACCCCCCAGGAGAGGCAAATGCACTCGGCTTTGAGGAAGGGGTGCGGCTAGACGACCGACAACAGGGGGAGAACACTGACATTGAATTCGTCATAAGAAGAACCATCGAAGAAATAATCCCACAGCCCCCCTCACTGTACAATCAGGAACAACAACAACTCAATCCACCCCTGGACAAACAAACCACACTCAAGGAGTGACTGAGAAAACTAGTGGAAGAAGCCAGAAGGCAATTGCAAGCCAAGCCAGTCATGCGGCCATTCGCATCCCTCCCACCATGCCCCGATGACCTCCGAATGCAATTCCACGTGGAGCTGGTGATCTGGGAACGGCAGGAAATCGAAAAGGACCCTTTTTCTTTCAGTTTCCTCATGCCTAATAGCCTGAGAAGGGTCCTGCCAATTAAGGTAATGGAGGAGGTGATCGCGGCTGGCTCGAAGACAGGGTAAAGACCCCCACTTTGTGGGGCATAAAGAAACTAGAGTTTTGGCAAGACAAAGTGTTCGAGGTGCTGCACATTGTAAGGGGTTACAACTGCCAACCTCTCTGGAGAAGGCGAATATGCGATATTAACATGCTCGCCTGGATGGCATTTTGCAACACCCTACGCTATGAGAGGAACGACCCCACATTCATGGCATATCCTCGTAGGGTAGGCGTGGATTTTGTTGCCACCCTCCATGGGCGGCATGACTTCCCCATCATCTACAACTCCAATGCCACCTCCCTCGAGAATGCCCTTCTTTTTGATTTAGGAAGCCTAAGTGACTCCATGACATGCTTTCTCGCAGACTTCTCATCTTGCCCAGATCCCGCCTTTATAACTACATGTAATTACCTTAGGCTTCTTAAGCTATTACTTAAGCAAGATTCGACACCACAAGAGAATGGCTTGCCCCCCCTCTTTTTTGATCCCAATGCTATGGATAGCTGCGCTATGGCATGCTTAATGATGAGAGCTAGCCTACTCCCCTCCTTTTGCCTAGCTCTCCTAGAGGACATGAGTGATAGCCAATTTATTAGGTGTAATCACCCCTTCCTCTCCACCACCTCTCTCCACGTCTGCATGAACTTGAAAGGGTACATGCAAAGCCACCAATTTTTACGCAAATCCATCTGCTCTACTTCCCCCCCTCATTCAAATGAAGAGGATTAGACCTGGATGTCATTCATTCCACCACTGTATTTTAAAAAAGAAGAAGAAAAAAGGAGAAAACAACAACAATAAAGACATTGATGACTAAACAACATCACCCACTTGTAGAAGCACTTACCACAACATAAAGCACAATCATTGCACCTAGGGGTTCTTAAGTTAGCCGTGTCCAATGGCTTCGGTCGGCCAGCTCCACTCCCAACCCCCTAGCCCTTTTGCTCCCCCACTTCACGCTTAGGGCACATCAAGGGCAGAACATACCTAGGGAGGTAACACTCTCCTATGGTTAGACTTGTCACCCTAAGCCACTTGCACCGTATCCCCCTAGGCACAAATGGGGTCCTCAAGTGTGGGACATCACCTAGGCTCAAACCCACCTCCCCATTCCACTAGCATGAGCACAATGCACTAACACGATGAGGTAAGCACTTCCCTTAGGAACATCATCGCACCTTCTCCTTCCAAACATCCAAGAGCAACAAACCATCGACTTCAGAGGCCCCGTCAACCATGCAATACCTGTTTGGCTCCTCCGATAAAAATTTTCATAGCTCCTACAAGCACCTAAGTCTCCAAGTGGCCCTCACCATTCCACCACTTGGCCAATTGCTTGCCAATCTACAACAACACAGAAGTGCCATGGGATTGGCACCCGTTTAGGAGGGGATAATGTTAACCCCAAGTCGAGATGGCCCCAGGTCGAGATGGCAGAAAAAGGAAGGAAAAAGAAGAAAAAAACATGGAAAAAGAGCAAAGACACGCAGGCGACCTCCAAAACTAAGTCAGGGCAAAAAGCACAATTTTAAATAAAGGGCGTCTCAAAAAGCTCGAAAAACTCTTGTAAAAGAGGACCAGGCTCCCTCCTGTGCCAATTGTAAAATACTAGACGGGTGTGTGCTAGAGGCATGAGGCTAGAATAGGGAAATGGAAAAAAGACCTTGCCACAAGGGCCGGTCATGTAAAAAAGGGATGGGTGCCCATGGGATTTTAGGGTTTGTATACATAAAGTTCAAAAAGTGAATGAGAGCTTATTCTTTTGGTGTGTGGCAACAAGAGTCTTCTTCTTCTTCTCTTCTCCTCATCTTCTTGCTTGTGTGTGCTCTTGAGAGAGGGAGTGTGAGAGTGTGAGGGAGTGAGTGTGTGAGAGTGAGGGATCAAGAGGGTGAAGCTCTTCACCATCTCCTCTTCTCTTCTTCTCTTCTCTTCTCTTTCCTTGCGCGTGCGGCTATGGAGGATGGAGCTTGGAGATGGAGGAGGCTTGAGGATGCTTGAGCTTGCATCTAGGATCGTGGAGCTACCGGTGTGTGTGAGAGAGAAGGCAACTCGTATCGGCATCAAGGTAAGCTCACTACACTCATAGGACCGACAGTGCGTCAGGGCTAGGTGAGAGATAGCCATTAGAGCTCGCTTGGAATGCTTGAAACAATAAGCGGTCCGTGGGTCTTGGCGGTTGAGCGAAGGCTCCCATAGTTGGGCAACACATAGAATATTATCGGTATGCTTTCAAACTTGATAGAAACTGCAACCTTGCACTTTCCCAAAAGTGTGTAGGGTTGGCCTCCATAAGGGTTGAGACTAACATTAATGACTAATATGGCTTTGGCTCTCTCGATCAATAAGAAAGCCACACTCTAGAGTTAGCAGTAGGCCAGGGAGTGGACTATTTCCACTATGTAGAGTTCTTGAGGACTTTTCATAGGAACCGTGGCACTGTAACTGTGCATGAGGGAGAGAAAACTCATCACGTGCAGATTAAATTGACCTCGGAGCTAGTGGAAAAGGTATTGGGCTTAGCAAACAAAGTAGAGAGGAAGCCAAAGAGAGATGTATATGCCTTGCTAGAAATGGACAAGGTAAAGGTCCAGACCAATGACAACATTAGCTTGGCGGACATTCCAAACCCGAAGTCCAACTCCAAGCCAAGATAGTGCATGCATTGTTCTCTAGTCAAAGATACAACACCATCAGGAGCTGCATCAACGTCCTCTTACTCGAGAGCATCGTAGCAAGGTCACTAGATGAGGTGCACCTCAATGGTTTTGTGAGGAAGACCATTGAGACCTCAGCAAAAGCTTTGGCAATAGGAGGATAACCCATTGGGGAGGAATCCCCTGCCACTAAGGCTAAAAGAAAAGCTTCATCTTCAAAGGCCTCAACCACTGGATTTGATGGGATCCTCACTGCTATCATCAGGGAATCCTTGGGACAAGGGCAGGAAGAAGCAGGAGAAGGAGTAGATGAAACACCAAGCAGGTCGCCACCTCACCAAGAATAGGAGGCACAGTGCAATGAAAGGACACTGAGTGAGGAATAAGAAGACATGGAACAAGAAGAGCAGACTAACCGAGGGAAGGCTAAGAAGATAAATAAGAAAATTGCGCTAAGAAAGCAAGAAGAAGAGAGGAGGAAACAAGAGAAGGCGGACTTGTAGAAGGCTCGTAGGGAGTCCAAAAAGGCCGAGGAGGAAAGAAAGAGAAAGCAAGAAGAGGAGGAGGAGGAAGACATGGCCCTTGCCATGCGCAAGTCCATTGAGCAGTAGTCCAGGCAGGACAATTTGGAACACGCGAGCCCAATCAAAGACAAAGGGTCGAGCTCAAGTGCCCATGTGCCAGAGTTCGTGCCACCCGTAGTGTAAGAAGGCAAGGGCAAGGCCCCAATCACCCCCATCACCCTAGACGCCGAGTCAAGGTAAGACCCTAAGAGGCAAAAGGTGGCAGGCTCCACAACCTTCGTCCTCGCAACAGAGAGGCCACCCAAAGAATATGACGAATATGTCAAGGAGCTTCTCTCTCAATTAGAGAAAGCCAAGGAGGAGAAAAAAATCGCAGTAGCAGAGCTCAAAGCCAAAAAAGAGGCCATGGCTACATCCCAATTGGAGAAAAAACGCCAAATAGCCATGGCCCAAAGGGAAGTTCACGAGTTAAAGGAGTGGCTATAAGCTAAGAAATAGATAAAAGTGGAATGATAGGCGCGATTGAATGAAGAAACTGAGGCCATACGATGCCTACGATGGCACAATGAAGAGATTGTAGCATGCTACAAATATTTGCAAGCTAAAATGGAGAAAGTCACTAAAGCAACATAAAAACTGGAGGAGCTGAGGGAGGAAAGAGCTCGTAAGTATGAAAGAGAGGTGGAGAAACTAACCCAAGAGGCGGCCTCAGCATAGGAAGAGCAACATAAGTTAAGGATAGAAATGGAAGATCAAGAACGAAAGCTGATAATGCTAGTTAGCTCAGAGCTAGGGGGAAAGCCTCGAAGTTATGAACAGGAGGGTAAAAAAATGGGCTAACAAGAATGAAGAAAGAGTCAAAGCCTTAGCACGCCATCTTGCTCAAGTAAAAAAAAAAAACTTGTTGAAAGCATAGCGAAAGCTGCCCAAGTGAGCTTCCAAACTCGGCAATGCGGCCTTCATGGATACCTTATTGGACATCACCCAGGCAGATGAGGGAGAGTCCATAGAGGCAATGAAAAAGAAACTAGGAATGGCTCGTAGAGCACTAAAAGCAGGACTGCAGATGCCACCACAACCTAGTGGGGTTGGCCCAAGCCTAGAAGAGCAATGCCATTATCTCCTATTGGCAGGTCTAACCTCACAAAAAGAGGATGCACTCGAGTTCATCGAAGAAGAGCAGTAGGAGCCAAGCCAGGAGAGGGAGGTGGATGCAAACCTTGGAATGGGACTACACGAAGAAGAGCTTGTCCCACCACCTCCTTCCCCGTGGCCTGAAGAGCAACAACATGCAGACACCTTTGCAGAAAGAAAGGCGGCACTGAGGGAAAGAAGAAAACAAATGGTGGAGGAGACAAGGAGAAAATGAAATGCCAAGGGAGTGAGGGTACCCAGGCACCTATCCCACCATGTGCAGATGATACCCTAGCAAGCTTCCACACTAACCTTGTGATCTGGGAGAGGCAAGAAACATCTAGGAGCCCTTTCGACTTTAACTTTCAGTTCCCCACCACCTTGCGTACGGTTTTGTCCATCAAGGTGGTGGAGGAGGTGATTAACATCGAAAGCAGGATCGGACAGAAATGGTTGGAGGAGAGAGAGTAGAATCCCACCTTATGGGCCACTGAAGATGCCAAATTTTGGCAGAATAAGGTTTTTGAAGTACCAAGGTCTGTGTATGGCTACGAATGTCAACCTAAATGGAGAAGAAGGGTCTGCAATGCCAACCTGGACACTTGGATGGCCTTTTGCAACACTTAGCCCTTCGAGCGGAATGACCTAACCTTTATGCCCTACCCTCGAAGGGCGAGAGTGGATTTTGACTCCAGTGTCCACAACCACTATGACTTCCCTATAATCTATAATCTTCATTGTACTATATATGAAGATATCCTCGTCTTCACATGAGAGAACTTGTATGATATCTTAATCCAATTCACTAACAAATTCTCTTCATTCCCTAACCCCACCTTTAGTACTACTTGCAATTACCTTAGATTGCTTAGGATACTCTTTAGGCAAGACCCCACCCCACATGAGCGTTGCCTCCCAGTACTCCATTTTTATCCTAACGCTGTAGATAGTTGTGCGATGGCTTGACTAATTATGCGAGTTGCTTTATTAGCTTCATTTTGATTAGCTCTTTTAGAGAATATGAATGATAGCTGCTTCACCCCTACAATCATCCATTTCTCTCCACCACCACCCTTCATGTCTGCTTAAACCTCAAGGGGTACCTCCAAAGTAGCCAATTCCTTAACAAATCTATTAGGCCCCCTTCTCGACCCCACTCCGATAACGAAGACTAACTTTTGTCACGACCATGTAACTTGGACAAAAAAAAGAGAGAAAAGAAGAAGAAGAAGAAGAAAGACAAGGAGGTACAAAGCAAAAAAGGCAATCACAAAACATGGAAACAAAAAGAGATATCACACGTAGGCACAATAGGATGCACAAGGGTCACCATCACTGCACCTAGGGGTTCTCAAGCTAGATGCGTCTGGTGACCTTGGCGGCTGGCTCCACATTTAACCCCCTAGCCCTTTTTGATTCCCCATGACATGTGCTTAGGGCACATCAAGGGTAGGACATACCTAGGAAGGTAATTCTTGCCTATGGTTAGACCTGTTACCCTTGTTCCCTGCATTGCACCTTCCTTATGCACAAACCCAAGTCCTCAAGTGTGGGACACCACCGAGGGCTTTAGACCCATCTCCCAATTCCACAAGCACATGCACCACATACTCCATGGTAAGGCAAAGACATCCCCAAGTAGTGCACCTTCTTTTCTTTCCAGGTACAAACAAAGGCATCAACCATCGACTTTGGTGGCCCCATCATCCATGCAATATGCCCCCAACCCCCACCACCTTAACCAGGTGATTTGTTTCTTCCCAAGCTCAATTCCTCTGCATCCTTGTCATCATTAACTCACACGTCCATCCTTTCTCATCGAACCCTCATCAGCTCAAAACCACAATGTCTTCTCGGGACCAACAACAACCACCTACGAGAGGAGCCATTTTATGCGACAACATTCCCATGAAGGCAAACCAAGGCAGAGGCTGATCGAGGCACCCCCAATCAAAAATTGAATGAAGAAGCTCATTTGGAACAGTGCAGACGAGGGCAGACATGGAGGGCCAAACGACGAATCCATCCAACTTTATCTTCAATTTCAAAGATGGATCTGCACATCCGCCTCTCTCCACATAGGGATTTGTCCAAGTTTATCTTCAAACTCAAAGGCATAAATCCCTCCAACACACCCTCAACCAGGGCTTGTATACAAACTCAAAAAGCCACCTGGCTACCCCGATAACACCACCCGAATCACCACCCAGTAGTGCCATAAGATAGTAAAAAAGTGAATAAAGAAGCTCATTTAGAACAACACAAGAGAAGGCAATCGTGGAGGGCCAGTGGAGGGATCCGTCCAACTCAATGTTCCATTTCAAAGGCATAAATCCCTCCAACACACCTTCAACTAGGACTCGTATACAAACTCAAAAAGCCTTTCAAAAGCATATATCCCTCCAACACACCTTCAACCAGGGCTCGTATATAAACTCAAAAAAGCCATATGGCTACACTCATCACCCCTTCCAACCACTTTGCATTAATGCCATGGGATTGGCACTCGTCTAGGAAGGGGATAATGTTAACCCTCATACAAACAAGGTGGAAAAGCCATATGGCTACACTCATCACTCCTTCCAACCACTTTGCATTAATGCCATGGGATTGGCACTCGTCTAGGAAGGGGATAATGTTAACCCTCATACAAACAAGGTGGAAAATCTGAAAAATCTAAAGCCGAAGATGGAGGTGCACCAAGAAAAATAAAGAAACACAAAAAGTGCAGAAGAGTTATAAATCAAGGAGAAAGGCGCATAAGAAAAAGTGCAATACTTTTGTAAAAGAGCGCAAGGCACATCATGATTTATTTTAAGAGCACCCCGTGCAAATTGTAAAGGTAGATGGGCGGTAGGAAGGAAGCTAGGAAGATAGGAGAACAATGGAAAAAAAGGGCCTAGGCCTAGGCTATGGCCAGCCATGTAAAAAGGGGACGACCACCCAAGGGAAAGAGGGTTTTGTATATAAAGTTCAAAAAGTGAATGAGAGCTCATTCTTTGGTGTGTAGCAAAGTGGACTCTTCTTCTTCTCTTTTTCTCTTCTCTTGCTTGCTTGTGAGTGCTTGAGGGAGGGAGTGTGAGTGAGTGTGGGAGTGAGTGTGTGAGGGTGAGGGATCTTGGAGGTGAAGCCCTCCACCATCTCCTCTCTTCTTCTTCTTCTCTTATCTTCTCTCGTCTCGTGCATGGCTATGGAGGATAGAGCTTGGAGGAAGAGGTTTGAGGATGCTTGAGCATGCATCACAAATCGTGGAGCTATCGGAGTGCTTGAGAGAGGAAGCAACTCAATTGGGCATCAAGGTAAGCTCAATACACTTGTAGAGAGGGATAGCACATCGGCTATGTGAGAGGTAGCCATTAATGCTTGCTTGAAACACTTGTCCATGGGTCTTGGCGGTTGAGTTTGAGCTCGCCTCTATAGTTCAGATACAAGGGGGAGCTTGAGTGCACTTACAATTAGAGGGAGATCCAATGTAAGGGAAAAGTTCTAAAACAAGGATGCATTCCAAAAGTTATTGGTCTATGCATAAATTTACTTAAATCCTCAAGAACTGATATTGGTGGAGTGTAACTCTTATGCTTTTTAGAATTTTTGTGATATGTGTGGTATCAAAAGGGAATTGATTACTTAGAAAACCTGTTGGGGATTAAAGGTTACGTGTCCCTAGCCACCTACATTTACTTGTATACAAATCCGTATAATTGTAAACTATAAGTAGCAAACACCTATCACTATCACTTTATTCTTTATTCTTTTAGTGACAAATAGAATCAAGGAAGGCAGGTTACACATTGTGACTATTGGAGTTTCCACACACTGATCTCTCTCTTTCTACTTAAACCTCCATTGCTGTTACTCTCTTCTTGCTTTTACTCATGCTTCCACCTTTCACTTACCTTTCAACTAGTATCAGAGTGAGCATTTGAGGAACTTTATCATGTATTTTGCTTCAAACCCTGAAGAAGCTTTAGCTTGCTTTCGTGGCAACCACTCAATGAGGCTAGCATCAACCCCATTTCTTCATCATCATCCCCACCCCTTCCAGCATTGATCAAGGCCTATCCCCTAACTTCTTGAGCTTTAGCAAGTGATCCTTGTGGTTAGCTACAATAGATAGAGTCCTAGGAGCAATCCTTGCAATTTTTTGTATATTTTTAGGGGGTTTCCCTACGGCTCCCCCTCTTATCTTTGGATCCTACCCTCTTGCCCAATGCTTGGCCCATGATTTGGGATCCTTCTAACTTCTTTCAACTTCACTCTTAGCATTGATTGGAGAGTTGTGGATCAACCATTTCTCTATTTTTTAGTATAGACGTGTTAGATACCATGTGGATAAGAAACAATAAATTTTATAATGCATGTTTGATGCTTCAATGATGATATTTTGGTATTAAATTGATATGTAATGCTTTCAGATGCTACTTGGAATATTTTGAGCTCAAACAGCTTAATTTTAAAGGGTTTTATTACTGTAATAATAATTTGGACATCAAACATATAATTATGAGCTTGATGTTTTGGATGTCTATATATGTTTTGGGTATGCTACTTGGCTATCATGATTCTTACCATTGATCTACATACCCAAATATGCTTATGACATACTTTGAGGCTTGGATATGAGCTACACTTGATGTTCTTGATCTTTGGATAGTTACTTCGATGATTATTCACTTACGGTTTGAAGGCATATTGAATGTATATACTCATGAATGTATTTATTTTGTACTTGGGCTTGTTAGATACTATAAGCTTTGCTTAGGGTGAAAGATGCTTGTATTTACTTGGCAGAGCTTAGTTATTTGAGACATTGGCGATTCTCTTGATTTAAGTCTATGCTCTCATATATGCTACTTGATGCAATTGCTTTTACTTATGGGTTGATTTGATTTTGTATGCTTTGGACAATGGCACTTTTCTTTGTCAACACTTTGTCAATTATATATACATACATATTGTTTATGTATTGACTATCATTGCTCTTTATTTAATCCATCATGTATTTCATAGATCTCTGTAATTACTTTTGAGATCTTTTACATGCATGATATATATGCTTCTGGGATGTATTATCAACTGACACTTTGAGTTCATGACAGTCTTTGGTACTGGTTGTTGGGGGTAAAGGCGCCTCTGCCGTGCCGCCCCGTGTATTACTACACTGACAGTACCCGCCACTGCACACTGCAGGTGGCGGGCGCCCGTCACGTCACTTTATTCTTTATTCTTTTAGTGACAGTTTGAATAAAGGAAGGCCCGGTCACACATTGTGACTGTTGGAGTTCCCATTTCTTGTCTCTCTCTTTTCTTGCTCTTGCTCTCCCGCCATAGCTCGTGTGCAAGCTTCGATCCTTCTCACCTTTCAACTGGTATCAGAGCTTGGAATTCTCTTGCTCGAGCTCGACTCGGTGCTTCCCGACCTTCGCATCGACTCGCTTCACGCATTGGGTCTCCATCCCGGCAGCCATATCCGATCTCCTCGAGCTCCCGTCACTCCCCGGCTTCCCGAGCACCTTCCCAGCCTATTGAGGCACCTTGAAGGCATTGATACTGAGGTATTTGATCATTCTTTCAGGGTTTTATTTTAGTCTACAGGTTGCAAACAGCAAGGGCAGCCATGGCTTCAAACCCTTGAAGCTTATTCCCCTCATATTGTGCCTTTCACCTCTATCAAGGCTCAAAGAGGCTTGTCATAGGCCTTTGATAGGCCCTTCTTGAGCCCCCCATTACCCCCTTTTCAGCCCATGTGGAGCAGCAACAAGTTCAGCACCAACAGGGCAGATTGCATCATTTTTTTCCAGGCTGTGAGCACTCATCTACTTCAGCTCCACACTTGGCCATTGCTTCTTGCTCTCTACCTTGATCAAGAGGGCTATAGACTTCATGTTTGATGTCATTCAAGCTTTGGGCATTGGTCTTGATTATTTGGGGTTGATCTCTTTAGATTTGGGACTGTCATAAATTGTCATAACAGGCTGAAAATAGGGCAGCACCATTGGCATTAGCATTTGTTGCTTATACTCCATTCCGGTTGTGCTATTTGATGCCCGTATGCGGTCTACATGATGCCTAGTGCCTTGGGAATGTATGCACATGAATATGCCATGATTTTGGCTTAAAATATTGGCTGATTTGGGACTGTTATTTACTGTTATACAATGCTGGAAACAGGGCAGCTACACTTGGCATTGGCATTTGATGCTTATACTCTACTCCGGTTACCTTATTTGATGCCCATATGCGGTCTACTTCCTACCCAGATGTATTGGGGATGTATGCAATTGGTTTGACCATGATTTTGGCTTGAATTCGGGGCTGAAATCTACTGTTTAGAACAGTAAATACATGCTGGAATAACAGTGGGCTGAAGGTACTTTACATGCTTTGGCACTTACCTACCGATACCGGATGTATGCTTTGAGCTTTGGCATGATGTCTCTGACATTTGGGGACGACTTGGAGCATATGTATGAGATTATGGAATGCTTTTGAGCTTCGCATTAGCTCTGTCTTCACTGGCATTTGGACCGACTTGGCATGCTCTTGGACCGCCTATGCCTCATGTCTCTGCTTGACAGTTAGGCTTTTGCATTACATGCTTTGGTTCGTGACATATGCTATTTGGTTTGTGTATGCCATACCGACATTTGGAGCTTGGATTTGGATGTATTTGAGCATTCCCGGCTTACTTGATCACTGATCTTGTTTGCTATTTGGATGTCATTGAGTTGATCGAGAGCTTATTTGGGCTTACGTATTGCTTTATGGTTAATACGACCGGTGCTTCATGTATGTCATGCTCTCTTGGATGCGCTTGATGCATTGACAGGGTCACTTATCACTGGTGCTTTCTCTTGGGTTATTTGAGCTTCTGAGCTCGCTTTGTACGCCTTTTGTGCCAGTGAGAGCATTTTACATGCTTGCTTGACCTTTGACAGTTGCATGCTATTGGAGCACTTACATGTATTTGGAGCAGTTTATGTCTTGAGCAACTACATACGCATTGAGACTTTGGGATCATACTCCGATCTTTATGGATATACATTGATGTACTCTTGGTTCACATGATACTTATGAGCCGAGTCTCATATTTGGATCTTTCTCTTTGAGCAGACACCTATTTGTGTCAGGTTTTGGCAGTTACAGGAACACTTTGCCTAGAGTGTCTGGGGGTGTGCCTTTCACTGGCAGATGTTATTTTGACATGCTTCGGTGTTGAGATCATGTTCTTTTCACTGTCATTAGCCTTGCTTATGTCCGTTTCATGCCGGCTTTGGACCTAGCATTGTTTGCTTGACATTGGATCCTATTTTGGGACAGTTTGCTCTCTAGATTGCATACCTGCAATTTATTATAGCAAGCAGTTATTGGTGGACTGAGGTGTACTTTTCATGCTGAAATATCCTGATTTGGTGTACCGCACCTAGTACTAAGTGGGCAGCAACTTTTAGCACACTTTGCTCGCCCTTTGGACCCCGTTTTGGTCATTTTTGGGCAGTTTCTGCAGTAAAACATCAAGCAGTTTTTGGACTGTTTGGGCATTTCCAGCCTACATAATGGCGTCATCTTCTCATGATAGTGCCATCTTTAACATTACAAAGTTGGATGGTACCAACTACTCTTACTGGAAGAGTCAAATTTGGCAGGTCTTGGTGCAGAAATCTCAGATTAAGCCACTTTGGTTGAGTGGGGAGCAGCCTGAAACTATGGACAATGACGACTGGCTTGAACTTGATGAGCTATGCAAGTCCACGATTGTATTGTCTCTCACTGAACAGATACATTATAATGTATTTGAGGAAGCATAGAGTGCATGGGATCTATGGAATAAGATAAAAAATCTTTATGATAAGAAAAGTCCGGCAAGTCAGATGTACTGGTTGAAGTAGCTTATGGATCTGCGCATGAAGGATAATGCGACTATGTCTGCTCACTTGAGCCAGTTCCATGCTATACTGAAGAACCTGACTTCGCAAGATATCACCTTTGGAGAGGAAGTAACTCCTCTTTTCTTGCTTGGGACTTTGAATGAGTCATGGGATGTTTTCCGTACTGCTCTTTGTGCCTCTAGTGCTACTCTAAAATTGGCAGATGTTGAGAGTGCTCTTCTTCAGGAAGAGGTGAATCGCAAAAACTTGGATGCCTCTCGTGGTAGTCATGCTTTGAAAGTTAGAGGCAGGAATGACAGGAATGATCGTGGTAATAACCGTGGTCGTGACTCGCAGAAGGGTCGGTCTAAATCTCGTGGCAAGTCACGTAGTAAGTCGCGTGGGCGCAAGGCAAATGTCACTTGTCATCATTGTGAGAAAAAGGGCCATATTAGACCACAGTGTCATGAGTTGCGCAATGAGAAGCGCAAGGATAAGGGGAAAGATAAAGTGCAGGAGAAGTCCTCTGATCGCAGCATAGTACCTACGAAGTCCAGCGTCAAGATTGAGGAAATTAATGTCACGTAGACTGAGGAGTCTGATGGTGGTGATGAGTTTATACTTGCAGCTAGTTCTTATGATGCTTCACACTTGATTGAGACATCTAGTATGTATGCACAGTGCTGGTTATCGGATTCCGGAGCATCCTTCCATGTGACGCCTTATCGTGAGTGGTTCCACTCTTACCGCACTATATCTAGTTCAGTCAGACTTGGAGACGACAGGTCTCTTGACATTGTGGGCATGGGTGATATTCAGTTGTAGTTTTTCACTGGTAGTTCATTTTTGCTTAGGGATGTATGTCATGTATCTGCGCTTACGTGCAGTCTTATGTCTGCAAGACAACTGGATGATGCAAGATTTCATGTATGTTTTTGGGATTCTGCCTGGAAGATTACTCGTGGCAGACTTGTGCTTGCTAGAGGCGCCAAGTCTGGCAGCCTCTATCCTCTTGTTGTATCTGGGTCCTCAGTTGACCATGTTTTGGCAGTGGGTTCTATCCCACATGTATCACTTTGGCATGCTCGTTTAGGGCACATATCTTTGAAGGGAATGAAAATGTTATCTGGTTTGCAGTATCTTCCGCCTTTGGATTACGCATGTTTTGACTTGTGTGATCATTGTCTTTATGGTAAGCAGAATAGGTCTACGCATAAGAAATCAGGTAGGCCACGCATGAGTGAGCCCTTGGCATTGGTGCATTCCGATGTTTGTGGGCCTATGCCTTGCATGTCTATGGGTGGCGCGAAGTACTTCGTTACCTTCATTGATGATTTTTCTAGGAAAGTGTGGGCTTATCCCATAAAGCAGAAGTCCGATGTCTTGGTAGTTTTTCAGAGATGGCTTGCTCTTGTTGAGAACCAGACTGGGTATAGGCTGAAATGCCTTAGGACTGATAATGGGGGAGAATATGTCTCACGTGCTTTTGAGCAGTTTTGTGATGACAGGGGTATTAAGCGTCAGTTGACCGCCCCTTACACCCCACCCCAGAATGGTTTGGTTGAGCGCATGAACATGACTATTCAGGAGCGTGTGCGCTCTATGCTTAGCCATGCAGGCCTATCCCAGAGTTTTTGGGCTGAGGCAGTTAGTACGGCACTGCATGTCATAAACCGATCGCCTTCCAGTGGATTGGATTTCCAGGTTGCAGAGGAAGTTTGGGCTGGTAAGCCACCCTCTTATGCGCATCTCCGTGTCTTTGGATGTGAGGCATTCTGCCATGTGCCCAAGGACAAGAGGAGTAAATTGGATCCAAAGAGCATTAAATGCATATTCCTTGGCTATGGTGAGTCAGGAGAGATGGGCTATCGCCTATGGGATCCGCAGGCGCGAAAAATAGTACGTAGCCATGATGTCATCTTCCATGAAGACAAGATGCACAGGCAGCCTGAGAAGGTGGTTGAGATCCGCAGAGTGATCTTTCAGGAGGAGCCTAGAGCTCCAGCACAACCAGTAGTACAGCCTGCAGCAGTTCCTCCACAGGGCCAGGGTGTTGGACAGGCAGTCTAACAGGCAGCAGAGCTTGCGGTGAGACGGTCTGCTAGAGACAGACGTCCACCTGACAGATTTTAGCCCTCTATGCATTATGTTTTGGTTACAGATGCAGGAGAGCCTTTCACTTATGATGAGGCTATGCGCAGGGGTGACAGTCACTCCTGGGAGAAGGCTATGCAGTCTGAGATAGACTCCCTGCATAAGAATGAGACTTGGGATTTGGTTGCCTTGCCTAAGGGCAAGAAGGCTTTGCCATGCAAGTGGGTGTACAAGTTGAAAAGTACCCCTGGACACCCCAAGCTGGCATACAAGGCTAGATTGGTAGCAAAGGGTTTTAAGCAGGAACATGGTGTGGACTTTGATGAGGTCTTCTCTCCTGTGGTTAAGATGACCACCCTGCGCTTAGTCTTGGCTTTGGTTGCACAGCTTGACTTAGATCTATATTAGATGGATGTCAAGACTGCTTTTCTACATGGGGACTTGCATGATGAGATCTATATGGATCAGCCTAATGGCTTTGCAGAACTTGGCAGGGAGCACCTAGTGTGCAAGTTGAAGAAGAGCTTGTATGGCTTGAAGCAAGCACCTAGGGAATGGTATCATAAGTTTGATGCCTTTATGCAGTCGCAGGGCTATAGCAGGAGTGCTATGGATCCGTGTCTTTACACGAAGAAAGCCCGTGATGGCAGTTTGCTTATCTTGGTACTCTATGTTGATGATATGCTGATAGCAGGGAAAGCTCATGATGAGCTAGATGCTCTTAAATCTCAGCTGAAGAAGAGCTTTGAGATGAAGGATTTGGGACAGGCCTCACATATACTTGGGATGCGCATTAAGCGCGATAGGCATCAGGGGCTTTTGTATCTCTCACAGCGGGAGTACATTCATAAAGTCCTTGAGGGCTTCTGCATGCAAGACGTAAAGCCTATTGGCTGTCCATTACCTTCTTATGTGAAGGTATCACAGGCCGATTGTCTGTAGACAGATGAGTAGAGGGCCGAGATGGCCAAGATCCCTTATGCTTTAGCCGTGGGCAGTTTGATGTATGCCATGATAGCCACTCGTCTAGATATTGCGCATGCAGTTGGTGTTGTGGCACGCTATATGGCTACACCTGGCAGCAGACATTGGGATGCTGTGAAGGGTATCATGAGGTACCTGAAGGGCACAACAGATATGTGTATTTGCTATGGCAGTCAGGATACAGGGGTCATGGGGTACACTGACTCCGATTATGCAGGACATGCAGATAGTAGGAAGTCCACTTCTGGCTATGTATTCACCTATGCTGGAGGGGCTGTCTCTTGGATGTCCAGGGTTCAGAAGTGTACGGCTTTGTCTACCACTGAGGCCGAGTATGTTGCAGCCACTGATGCTTGCAACGAGGCCATATGGTTAGGCCGTCTAGTTGCTGACCTTGGGATTGATGCTACACCTACATTGCATTCGGATTCTATGAGTGCCATTCAGTTGGCTAAGAATCCGGTCTTCCATGCGAAGACGAAACACATTGAGGTGAGGTATCACTTCATACGTGGTGTCGTGGAGGACAATTCTATTGACCTTGTCAAGATCTCCACTGACGAGAATCCTGCAGATCTACTCACGAAGAGCCTCACTACTGAGTGCTTTGCCTTCCTCAGGAGGTTGATGGGCGTTGGATGAGATGTCGCTGGTGGTCTATGCATATTCGCTGTTGCTAATTGCATTCTGTATATCTCGGTTGCCACCCAAATATCCTTGGTAGTGGAAGCTTGCTATCTTGTCTATTTGCCCATAGTTGGATTGACATACACTATTGCATTTACTGTAGTAGTGTTGTAATTACTATTTTGAGCATTCTTTTGGAGAGGAGGCCCTTTGCTCTAGCATTCTATTGATTGCATTTTGTGGATACTTATACTATCTTTTGTTCCCACCCTTTTGGATTAGATTTAGGACTATTTTGTTGTAATTACAATAGCCTCTAGTCTTGTCCTTTGCAATCATTTGCAACCATTATGGCAAGTACTTCTCGTGCATCAGTTGATAGTGCTATTTTCAACATTGAAAATCTTGATGACAATAACTTCTAATATTGGAAGACACAAATATGGAAAGTATTGGTATAGAGGAAGCAAGTTAGGCCATTGAAGACAAATGGTATAAAGGCAGAAGTTTGGGATAAGCTTAATGAGTTATGTAAGTCCACTATCATATTTTCTTTATCTAAGTAGGTGTAGTCCAATGTTATATGTATTGAGGGTCGTGCATATGAGCTTGATGAGTTACCTAAGTCCACTATCATACTATCTTTATCTAAGAAGGTGTACTTCAATGTTATTTTTACTAAGGGTATTGCATATGATTTATGGAAGAAAAGCCTTGATCTTTATGACAAGTAGAGTCTTGCATCTTAGTTATATTAAGAAGCTTGTGGACCCTTTGTATAAAAGAAGAACACCCCTATGTCTACCCATTCAAATCAATTCCATTCTATTTTTGACTAGCTTGTTTCGTAGGACATCAAGCTCAAGGATAATATAAAGGCTTTGTTCTTGCTTGTCACATTTGTCTAAATTATGGGATATATTTAGTAGTGCTATGAGTGCTAATCCTCCCGAGGGTGGTTTGAAATGTAGTGATGTAGAGAGTGCTCTACTAACAAAAGAAGCAAACAAGAAGAATAGTGATGTAGCTCACACTTATGCATTCACTGTTAGAGGCAGAAATGGTGGAAATTGAAATTATAACCATGGCATAGACTCATAGCCCCATAGGGACAGGTCTCAATTTCGTTGGGCAATCTCATAGTAGTAAGTCCCATGGTCGTAAGTTTTATTTGACATATCATTATTGTGGGCAACATGTTCACATTAGGCAGCAATACCATAAAATGTGCACACAGTGAGAAAAGGCAATGAAAAAGTATAGAAAAATGAAAAGTCCACTGACATTGTAACTAAGTTCAGTGTGGAGATAGAGGAGATAAATGCATGGGAGTGTATTTTTGATGACTACATTATCTCATCTTCGTCTCTTGATGCTACTCAATTAATCAATATACCATTTACTTACTCTCAATATTGGCTTTTTGATTTGAGGTGTTAACCCTTGGAATGGCACAAGGCGCAAAGAAGGCTTAAGAAGGAGCATAAGAAGACAGCCTAATGAAAAAAGAAGACCAAGAAGTGTGGATTTAAAAAAAATAATCAAGAATAGGGCACACAAGGGATAAATCGCATTTTAGTCCTTTGTAAAAGAGCGCCAGGCTCCCCCCTATGCAAGTTATAAATGAAAAGGTGCATGTAAAGGAGCCATGAGAATGGGAAAGAATAGGAAAAGAGTGGAAAAGATGACCAAGATTGACTAGACTTCTAGTCATGGAAATGAGTTGGGTGCCCAAGGAAAGAAAGCTAAAAAGTGAATGGATAAGATCATTCTTGGTGTGTGTGCAAACTAGTTCTCTTCTTGTTTTTGTTCTTGCTTATTGCTTGTGCATGAGAGAGGGAGAGAGGGAGTGTGAGAGAGGGATGGTGTGAGTATATGAGAGTGAGGGACCATGGAGAAGCTCTTCTTCTCCTCCTTTCATATTCTCATTCTTCTCTTCTCTTTTCTCACATGCGTGGCTATGGAGGTTGGAAATTGAAGCATACAAATGGAGCTTGCTTGAGCTAGTGCCTTGAATCATGAAGCCATCAAAGGATTCGAGAAAGAGGACTACAATGATTAGATTCAATGGTAAGCTTGCTACATCCTTGTGCAAGAGCATGCATGGCTATGTGAGAAGTAGCCATTGCCACTCACTTCAAATGCTTGACTTAATAGGCAGTCCATAGGGTCTCAACAATTGCTAGTGATAGCGATGAAATTTTGGTTCCATTTGCACCGGGACCAATGGATTCAAGGTTGAGTGCTTGCTTGCTCCAAATCGAGCAATGGAGTAGAAGTTCATCTTTGAAGAAACGACACTTGGTGTAGGTAGAAAGTGAGGAAGTCTGAAGTTATTCAATCTCCTTTGCCGAATAGTTTATGTTTTGGAAGATTTATGAACATTAGTTAGATCAATGATATGGTGTTTTTCATTAGTAGGATGCATTAAGGTTGAGGAAATAATGAAAAAAAGAAAGAAAATATAAATTTTTGTAACAGTCAAGAAGTAGGGAAAGAAAATAAAAGAGATTTTGAATACCTTAGAAGGAAAGCAGAGAGTAAGGGAAGAATGAGAGTATTAAAAGAAGAGAAAGGGGGAGAAGAGCTCATTTTGGCATGTGAGAGATTGAGAGAGAGAATAGTAGGTCAAGAGGGAGCAGGAGGTTAAGAGAGCAACATCAATAGAAATTTGTCGTACCGATTCCAAGTATGCTCAAAACATTCCTTATTGATTGAGGAATAAGGACATGATCATATTTGGGTACATGTGTGATTTAGTAAGGTATTCGTCATGGTTTTTCTCATTTGGTGTGTTTTCCTATTGCTCGGGCGATGCCCCATAGGCCTCAGACAATCGAGCCCTAACTCGTCCCTTCAACGGCTAAATTGCTTTCATCTTCTCAAACAACCCTTACTTGGACTCAAGGAGTCCCACTCGGACGATCGAGTCGGTCCATCGAGACAAATCTCACTTGCATGCTCAGATGCTCGGATGGTCGAATTGTCCACTCGAATGCACTCGCTTGGACTCAGATGGGCACCCTTGTCTGAGTCTGGTCACTTGGACATGCCAAATTCACCACTCAGGGACAACTGAGTTTGGGACTCAGATAAAGACCTATAACTTGGTCCCCTAAACATATCAAAGGCAGTGAGCCAATTATTGGGTGACTGTAACTAGATTCGAGATCTCCAACTGTGATCGTAGAGCTAACCAACACTAGAATTTACATTGAGAAGCCCAATAATTAACCAAATTAACTAATTACTTTTACAATTTACTTCCCAATAGAGACACTATTTGACTAGTTGGACGGACCGCCCATCAAAATCCCACAAAGAATCACAATTGGCTACCAAGTGTGATGGCAACTCATGTAAAAGAGCTACAACCATACAAATTGACCGACAAGGGGGGTGTGTGTGTGTGTGTGTGAATGATTTAATTGAAGGTTGCATATTGCATTGTAGGCATTGAGATGCATGAGAAAAGTTGAAAGCCTGATTGTGCACAACTCACCTTACATTACACCATCCAAGTGTGTGAGTGAGCGTAAACTTGCAAAGTGATTTAATTAATAAGGAGAACATTGAAGGGGAATTAAGGTAAGAGTTGAATCCACTAATAGGACTTGTTAAACCCTTGGGACCATGAAAACAAACCAAGAAATCCAACATTGAGAAGTGAATAGTCTCAAACCACTTGATAATCGAGTGAAGAAAGGAATGAACCACAATTAGAGATGTGTCCTTACCTAACCTAATTACCCTCATTGACACCTTAGTGGTTCAAGAGACCACCAACATAGCAGGTGCTAGCACGAACACAGACAACCGAGACCTTGACCTAGGGGATTTTCCACTTGATACACATAAACTCATATCACGTTACGACTATCAAATGAAAATAGCACACCTTGGGAGATTGGTATATGAAATCATAGGTGATCTCAAGGAGGAGAGAAGGGTAGGAAGAGTTGCCTTATAATGCATAGCTAGTTATAACTAGGAGCAATGTGGTCAGAGGATATGTTAGGAGATAGATCTCAATGACGTCCAATGAGTCCTAGCCATTGCAAGCAGAAAGAGAGGAAGAGGAAATGCTGATAGGAAGAGAGCATTAGAAGCGGATCTTACATTGAGCGAGCTTCTCATGAAGTGATTGTTAGATAACATTGCCGCGCAGAGCAAAACGAAGCAGCCCTAGCAACTTCATTGCTAGCTAGATTGGGAATCACCCAAATGCTAGAAGCCAGACCAAGATACCTATAGTTGCAAAGCAACTTGAGAAGTATCAAGCACGTAATGATCCTTACAGGTTCGTTGAGTAGTTTGAGTAAGTGTGTGAGGCAAACAACCTCATGGACCTCGCTCAAGGTGCACAAGCTTTTAGATTCTACCTAGGAGACATGGGACAAACTTGGTTTACTAGCCTAGACAATGCTAAGTGCAACAACTTGAATAGCCTAAAGGATCTTTTCATTAAGAAATTTTCCAAAGACAGATACTCAGACAACCTCATTGTCAGGTTGATGAATGTCAACCAAAAAGACAAGGAGGAAATATGAGACTATGTCACTCACGTGAGAAGTCTCTGCAAGAGGATTCAAGCGACAAAACGGCCCAATAAGAGAGTACTCTCTATTGTGTTTATTAATGGAATCTAAAACAAAGAACACCATAAGGCCTTAGCTAGTAACTCAAACCTACAAAGGGACATGTTAGCTAGGGTCTTTGAAGAGGTAATATCTGCGGATGACTTGCTGAGAGAGAGAAGCTCAAGAGCCACGATGCAAGAGAACACCACCTATAAGAACACCGAGAGAACCACAGTCCTTACTGAGCTATCAAGTCATAGCATGGAAGATAAGGGAAAAACATCGACCAAAACCAAGAGATAATTGACTTGAAGTTAGAGTTAGCCAAGCTATAAGAGATGTTGAGAAGGCTAGTGTGACCCCATGTGTAGTGTGTGCTTTGTGGTGGGAATCTCCTAGTTGAATGTCCCAACCCTAGATCACAGCCTTATGCTAATTGCGGTAGATTTGGACATGATGCATTGCATTGTCGATTGCCAAGAAGGCTCCCATACCCACACAACCCTTTTATCCAAGAATAGACAGTCCAACTTTGGAAGAGGAGCTCCATTAACTTGAAGCTAGTTGCCCCTAGGATTGACATCAACCCCATGGAAATCCCTAGGCCACCTGGACCCATAGTGACCCATCCACTGAGCGATGCTCTGATACACTTTGTAGAGAAGCCACTAGAGGATGAAATGTATGTGAAACCCTATGTCTCCTATAACGAGGAGGGTAATCCTATATTGATGGGCTAGTGTCAGTTATGGCTTTAGGCAGGGGAAGAGATAGAGGTCTAGGTGGGGGCCCGAACTAAGAGCCACTAGCATGTTGGACTTGTGGACATCCAGGGCACATTTCATCTCATTGCCCCGAAAAGGAGCAAGCAAATGGGAACAAGGCTAACTTGAGATGTCTAGAGTGTGGAGTTACACATTTGTAAACTGATTGCCCTAGACAAGCAATGAGCCAATTACTGGGTGACCGTAACTGGATTTGAGATCTCCAAGTGTGACCGGAGAGCTGACCAACATTAGAATTTACATTGAGAAGCCCAAGAATTGACCAAATTAGCTAATTACTTTTACAATTTACTTCCCAATAGAGACACTATTTGACTAGTATCAAAATCCCACAGAGAATCACAATTGGCTGCCAAATGTGATGACAACTCATGTAAAAGAGCTACAACCATAGAAATTGACCGACAAGGGGTGTGTGTGTGTGAACGATTTAATTGAAGGTTACATATTGCATTGTAGGCATTGAGATGCATGAGAAAAGTTGAAAGCCTGATTGTGCACAACTCACCTTACATTACACCATCCAAGTGTGTGAGTGAGCGTAAACTTGCAAAGTGATTTAATTAACAAGGAGCACACTGAAGGGGAATGAAGCTAAGAGTCGAATCCACCAATAGGACTTGTTAAACCCTTGGAACCATGAAAACAAACCAAGAAATCCGACATTGAGAAGTGAACAGTCTCAAACCACTTGATAACTGAGTGAAGAAAGGAACAAACCACAATTAGAAATGTGTTCTTACTTGATCTAATTACCCTCATTGACACCTTAGTGGTTCAAGAGACCACTAACATAGCATATGCTAGTACGAGCACAGACAATCGAAACCTTGACCTAGGAGATTTTCCACTTGATACACATAAACTCATATCATGTTACGACTGTCAAATGAAAATAGCACACCACGGGAGATCCGCATGACATAGTCCAAGTTCTCAGAAGCTGAATGACAAAAGAAACCATATGACTTGCCCAAATGCTTCACTAAGTATAAGAAGGGCGACCAATAGTGGTGTTAGTAGGAGCTAAACGAGAAAGATAGGTTAGTGAATCCATTGAAGGACCCCCTAAAGTTAAGGAAGTCAACTTAACAAGGAAAGGGAACAAGCCTTGACCCGTGTACATAGCTGACAACTTAATTGAGCAAGAGGAGGTCAATCTCATTAATCTCTTACGAGAGTATGTAGATGTATTCACTTGGTCTTTAAAAAAGCTGAAAGGAATTGATCCGAGTATTGTGAATCATAAAATTCCTATGACCCCTAATGTAACACCAGCTAAACAAAGACCATACGCAATGAATCCAAAGCATGCTCATGCTGTGAATGAGGAAATAGAAAAGCTATTGAATACTCGATTGATTTGCAAGATTGAGCACGGAGACTGGGTATCACCCATAGTAATTGTCTTGAAGAAGAACGAGAAGATTTGAGTATGCGTGAATTACAAAAAGGTCAACATAGCGACAAAGAGAGAGAATTATCCATTACCATACTCCAAGCACATGCTTGAGAGAGTGGCAAGAAAGGAAGCCTACAGCTTCTTGGATGGATTTTGTGGCTATAACTAAGTGCAAATGCATCTAGATGACAGGCATAAAACAACATTTGCAATAGAATGGGGTGTGTTTGCCTACATAGTCATGCCATTTGGGTTGACAAATGCACTTGCTACCTTTCAACGTCTTATGTGTGCCATTTTCAAGGACATGCTTAGAAAGTGGCTCGAAGTATTTGTTGATGATCTGTGTGTTCATTCTAGTTGGGAGGAGCTCCTATAAAAACTACACATAGTCTTTGAACAATGTAGACAATAAGATCTCTCACTAAACCCCTTAAAACTGCCAATTCTAGATAAAGCATGGATGCATCCTAGGGCACATGGTCTCAAAAAATGGCATTGCTACTGCCATTTCCAAAGTTAGAGTGATAGTTGATTTACCACCACCAACCAACTACAAGGGAGTTCAGTCTTTCCTTAGCCATATGGGGTACTATCAACGATTTGTGTTGAATCATGCACTCATTGCATAACCACTTTACAAGTTGTTGATTGTATTTGAGTGGACTGAGGAGTACCAATGCACTTACAAAGACTTGCAAAAGGTTCTAATGATCACACCTATTTTACGAGTCCTAGATTGATCCATTATCTTCCATGAGTACATTGATGCATCAAAGTTTGTTGTGGGAGTAGTTTTGTGCAAACATGGAGAGGATAACTTGGATTACCCAATGAGCTTTGAAAGTAGACAACTCATTGATATGGAAATGAACTACTCCACAATAGAGAGGGAAGGGCCAGCTATGGTGTTTGCTATTAAGAAATTTTGACATTACCTTCTAGCTACACTTACTTTCTTTATTGATCATCAAGCATTGCTTTATCTTGTGAACAAACCCTGTGCAATAAGATGCATTGCTCGATGGTTAATTCTTTTATTAAAGTTTAATTTCTTTTTGGTAGTACATAAGGGCAAACAACATTACATGGCAAACTATATATCTCACATAACCACAAGAGAAGTAGCTAAACAAGGCATTATAGATGACCTACCCAACGCACATCTACTTAGGATGTCCAAAGAAGGAGATTTATTTAGAGTAGACCTTACACCTTATTGGACATATGACATAGTCCACATCCTACAACATGGATTACTTGAACGTCCAATTGAGAAAGCTAGGCTAAAATGTCTCATTTTTAAGATTCAACCCTATCAATTGATTACCGGCCAACTCTATCGATTAGGACAGGATGGATTGTTGAGGAGATGTGTCTGTGAGCATGTGGTGCATGATATGCTTGTAAAATCTCATGGTGGAATTGCTGGAGGACACTTCCATGGGGACACTACAGTATGTAAGGTGCTCCAATTTCAATTGTGGTGGTATACACTATTCCATGATGTAGTTAAGTTTGTGAAATACTGTTATGAGTGCCAACAAACCAAAATTCATATTTGTAAGTATAAGATGGAGTTGACCCCAGTGATATCATGCCAACCATTTGAAAAATGGGAGATTGATTTCATTGGTCCAATCAGCCCAGTAGCACAATACTCACAAGCAAGGTACATAATTGTAGCCACAAACTATCTCATCAGGTGGGCTAAAATTCGGGGCTAAAACTCAAGCAACTTGGAAAAACAACACTAGGACCATTGCCAAATTTCTTTGGAAGCAAGTGATCTCATGGTTTGGATGTCTCATAGAATTAGTTAGTGATCAAGACCCACACCTCATCAATGAACTGATTGCTCACTTGTTATTCACCTTCTTGATAATCCATAAAAAATCCTCACCATATTACCCTCAAGCCAATGATTAACCTAAAGCCACAAATAAAATCCTAGTGACTATCCTAACCAAAGTGGTCTTTGCCTCACACGTAGTGACTGGGACAATAAGCTAATGGCAGGATTATGGGATTACATGATAGCCTACAAAATGGTAATAAGACAAACACAAGCTGACCTATGGAACTGAAGCAACCTTACTAGTTGAGTTTTTCATTCCAAGCTTGAGAATAGCAATCCAAGAGAGATGGGATGGTGAGGAAGCATGGACAAATCGCTTGGTAGAACTAGAACACCTATTTGAAACCTGGCTTGTTGCGACCCATGACCTAATCTATGAGAAGGTATGACGTAAGAGTTGGTTTGACAAGCATATTAAATAATACAACTTTGAATAAGGGAACTTAGTGTTGTTGTACTTTGTAAAGGGTCACAAACAAAAGATGAAGATTAGGGGATTGGGAGCTTTCAAAGTCTGTAACTAGGAGAATAGGCAACATTGAGCTTGAAACACTAGAAGGAGAGGGTATAGGGTTTTTTAATGGCAATTGCATCAAGAAGTACTACTGTGGGAGCTTTCACTCAACCGCCAAGACCCTCGGACCGCTTATTGTTTCAAGTGTTCCAAGCCGAGCACTAATGGCTATCTCTCACATAGCCGACACGCCATCCATATCTACGGGTGTAGTGAGCTTACCTTGATGCCGTTCGAGTTACCTCCTCTCCCGCGCACTCCGGTCGCTCTACGATCCAAGTGCAAGCTTCAAGCGAGCTCCATCCTCAAGCTCCACCCTCCAAGCTCCATTGCCGCGAGCAAGAGAAGAGAAGAGAAGAGAAGAGAAGAGAAGAAGAGAGGAGATGATGGAGAGCTTCTCCTCCTCGGTCCCTCACCCTCACACACTCACTCCCTCACACTCTCACACTCCCTCTCTCAAGCACAAGCTCAAGCAAGCAAGAAGAAGAAGAAGAAGAAGAAGAGGAGAGCTACTTTTGGCCACACACAAGAATGAGCTTCTCATTCACTTTTCAACTTTATATACAAAACCCTAAATCCCTTTTGGGCGGTCATCCCCTTTTCCCCTTTTTACATGGCCGGTCGTAGCCTTGGCCCTTTTTCCCATTGTCCTTCTATCTTCCTAGATTCCTTTCCACCGCCCATCTACATTTACAAATTGCACGGGTGAGAGCCCGGCGCTCTTTTACAAGATTTCAGGGTGCGCCTTTTTATTTTAAAATGCGCCTTCCCCCTTTCGTGTTTGCCTTGGAATTTTAAGGTTGCCCTTGCGCTTTTGGCCTTTTCTCCTATTCTTTCTTCAGTCGGGCTACCTTTTTTCCGCCTTTGCCTTGCGTCTTTTTTATTTCCTTTTGTCACGTTGTAATCGCTCCTCAGAGACTGTCATAATCTGAGCCCTTAGTTCGGCCATTACAACGCGGCTTTCGCACCAACGCTGCTCAAATTGACTCTGGCCTGCTGACAGTCGCTTTAGTAGCTCTATGTCTACTAGATTCGGTCGGCAAAGCACTTCATTGAATGTGACAGTTAAGCGCAGTTCGTCAGCCTCCTCGTCAGGGATGAGTCGCATATGTTCATGCAGGAGCCTGTCGTAGTGCCCGTTAAGATGTTCTTGTTCTTCCCACGATAGAGGAAAGGTCAAGTAATCTCCAAGCTGCTCCTTGGGGATCATGCCCATGTCCGCAAGGACGTAGACACGCCCGACCACTTTGAGCTTAGCCTCCAACTCAGTTAAGCATTCTGCGACGCTTCTATGTTCAACGAGGGCTTGCTCGGTTGCTATCTCATGCAAAGTTCTAAGAGTTTCCTTAGGCTTTAGCATGGTTGGGGGCTCAGGCCTAGATGAGCAAGATTGGTCAACGCTAGGTTTTCTTATGCTCTTGGGATTCTCACATTTCTCCTGAGGTTTTGCTGTTATTTCATCATGGTTCTTCTTGGACGTGACTGGTATAGATTTGTCACCCTGTTGTGACAGCGTTGTATCCACTTTTGATTGATCAATGTGAGTTCTATTGTTAATGGATAGAGTGTTGTAAGCAACTGTTGATGGCAACTGTTGCTTTGGTTTGTCAGAGCACACATATGTGTCTGAGGTTTCACCGCTATTAGGAGAGGCATCAGTGGGTTTATTGGTGGATGGACTCGATGCTTTATTCATCAGCTCTCCAGCGCCCTTCGTCTCAATGTTCTTGGTGTGAGAAATGCGGGATCTAGAGCATGGCAAAACCGGAAGCTATGGAGGATGGAAAAAGAAGTGTAGACTCATGATGGAAATGACACTGTTTGTTACACAAGTGAATTAGGTTCCAAGATTGAGACTTGGACTCATAAACACAATCTTGTGTATGTGGACAATGACATTGACACTTTACTGAAATGAAAAGAGTACTATCATTGCATTAAGAAAGGAAGCAAGTACAATGCTTTATAGGAAAGTAGGAAACTGCAGTAAGCACCATTGTGCATATGGGATAAGTTAGCATGCATGTCCTTGACCCTGAGACTCCATACAAAAGAGGCTGTTTGAGTGTGATTGCTGATTCTCAACACTTGGGGTCCACAACCACATGCAACTGTTGATGTTTTCTCTACTTCCTCCTCTTTTTCTTGGTCAATGAAGGTGCCTCTCTCAACGACTCAGGATCCTGGGCTATATCGACCATTGATGTGCTTGGTCGGGCCTCAACATTTCCCTTCTCTAGTGTGTCCTTATGGGACATAGCCATGGTTTGCTGAATAGCCTTGCTCGATAGTGAGGGTACAACTGCCGCTCTTTTCGGAGAGTCTAGCTTTTCAACCAACTTCCTTGCATTTAACTCCCCCGTCCTAGGCTTTAGGCACTTTGAAAGTGCTGGAGTTGTCAACGGATTTGGTTGCGACACCTCCTCCACAGGTAAACTACTAAGGACACGTTCCACAAGGGGCATTGTCACAGTCAAGGGCTGTGACTGCTGTGGTCCTTGATTGGAAGTAGTAGCGGCTCGTTTAGTGGGCTGGCTACCCTTGGTGGATTGCGGTGTCAAGTCCCTAAGGCGATCAAAATTGGTTGTGTCTTTTGTTGGCCTTTGAGCACCCATCTGTGTAGATCGAGCATGAGTTGATTTGGTCACATTAGGTTGCTCATGCATATCCTTGGGTCGAGAGCTATAGATGGAGCCATGTCCCACCTCTTGGACATTTTGAAGCTTTGATGGAGATAGAGATTGGAATTGAGCAGTTTCTCTTGACAATTGCTGTTGTGCTTCCTGTGTCCGTTTGGAAAAAGAGGATGTAGGAGATCTAGGACTCTTAGGTGGACTTGGCACTTGCTGAACGATTTGCTCGAGGCTATCAGACGATTGTGCCATTTGCTTTGTTGAGAGATCAGCCTTGCCTTGAGCAATGTTGTGGCTATGATGCTTGTTCTCCCCTTGGGAAATCAAAGGCTCCTTGGGCACTAACAATTTTTGTGCTTGCTCAATGGCTACATATGACATCTGTCTATTTAGCATGCTAGGCTGAGGCTCTTTCTTTCGAATAATCATGTCTGGTTTGTTGCCTTAAGACCTAGATTTTCTCTTAGATTTCCTCCTGTGCTTCATTGCTTTTGATGCACTCTGGCCTTTAGCTGATGGAGGCTGTTTAGCAAGGGATTTTGGTACCCAAATCCATCGGTTACTTGCGTAGTACCCTTGAGCACGTAGCAACGCTTTGGATATCCATCGCGGCGTTGTGTTGACCCTCCATCGATGCCCTCGTCTATAAGGCTTGGGCTTCTTTTGGGGTCTTCTACGATATTTGTAAGTCCAAAGCCTGTCCTTGGCATTGTCTCTTGACCTTCTTGGTTCAGGCATGGCCTCGCTCGCTGGCTCTCGTTGTTCGACATGTGCTTGTATTAACTCTTCCAACAAGTCCTTGCCCTCGTTAATAGGCTTGACTGTTACATCAGTACCTTCCTTGCCTTTCCTTCGAGGTTCCCTGAGGTCACCCTTGCTAAAGGTTGTGACTATCCTCACACCTGGTAGTGTCAGGTGTATCCTCTGTGCTACATAGTCAGCCTCACATTTGGTCGCCCTTTTGAAGGGTCTTCCTAGGAGGGTTTCCTTCCTGCAGCTAGCACTTTTTGGAGGAACACGAAATAGGATAGGCAAGCTTTCTGTTTCAATTGTCGCAAGGATTTTGCACTTCCCTATTAGTGCTTGTGGTTGTTCCCCGTAAGGGCTAAGAGTTGCACTAGTCGGTGTGAGCTCTAGTTGGCCTAGTAGGGTCCATGATTCATAGGTCAAGATGTTAAAATCTGCTCCTTCATCAATCAGAGCATCGATAGTATGCTCTCTTTTCGCGGTGAGTTTGACCCTAAGATAAGCAGGTGGCACTACGTCTTCATCTTCCGGGTCTTGGCTTGTAAATTTAAGCCTTCTGACAGATGCCCTTGAGTTCTCGACTACACGACTAGATGTGGATTCTCCACTGCTGTCTTGGATCGTCAGTGCAGTGCTATTCAAGATACATCTCTCGTCAAGAGTGTCACGTCTAGTCACCTTCACATTTGTAGCTTGGAAGTTGCATTTCGCTCTGACTAGACACGGTTTGAACACAATGTCTTTGTGTTCTCGTGGTGTGGCCTTTTTGCCCTTGATGGCTAGATTGGCTCGTTGATGTTCTAGGGTCTCTGTTTGTCTCTATTCGGGCACGGGCTTTTGGTTGCTCTTTTGCAAGGGAGAATCCTTGCTCGTGTAGAGCCCTTGCTATACTAGGGTCCAATTTGGAGGACCTGTCATGGCGCGCGTTTTCTCTCCAACCCACTCGGGGGAGGTGCGGAGGGGACAGAGCCCCCTCTGCGGGGGTCCGGGGGGGCAGTCCCCCCCGGCCTGCAGGGCCGTTACGGTAGATGCCATATGCAATTTGGAGGACCGTTTATAGCCAATTTTGAACTACATGCTCTAAGTTTCAGCCTAGTGATGGATCTGTGATGTGCCTTTAGCTCTACGTGGTCCTGGGCCAACTTTGGGGTTTAGATGTGTCAAAATTTGTGTTCTGGGTACCTATCCGATTTTGATAGTTTTTGGTCTGATTCTAAGATGTCCGATTATCAGAATCGGACGTCCGATTTTGGGTGGGTCCGATCGGACCAGTGGTTCGATTTTGGTCACGTCCAATTCTAGGAGTTGGATCAAAAAGTGGTCCGATTTTCAAGTGGTCCGATTCTGGGAATCGGATTGGACAGGGTGGTCCGATTTTGAGCTGGTCCGATTCTGGGACTCGGACGGCTTGGTCCGATTGTGAGTGGTCCGATTATGGACTCGTTCGAGTGTCCGAGTCGGACGGATTGGTCCGAGCATTTGATTCTCAAAATCGGATGGGTTGGTCCGAGTGCCACGTGGCACGTTCGATCGGGCTAGTCCGATTATGGGAATCGGATTAGACTGGTCCGACTCACACTTAGTCGGGCGGTTCGATTCTGGGAATCGGACAATCCGACTCCCGAACTCGGGTGGTCCGATTCTGGGAATCGGACCACAGCGAGTTGGTCCGAGTGCGTCGGCGGACAGGCGCGATTCCTGCGTGTTTGACCCCTCCTTACTGTCTGATACACACAATCACCACGGACTTCCTAGATCTGACTAGAGCACTTGTTGGAAAACACCAGACTCACCTGGAGCAGCACGAATCGCCGGCACCTAGAGATCGGGGTAGCGCTCCCTCGTCCTGTGAACTAGAAGTTCTCTCTCTCTCTCTCTCTCTCTCTCACAAGGCAAACCAAGGAACTGAGGTCTGTCCTGGCCTCCCAGGCCTCTTAAGGTCCTTTCCCAGCACTGCAGAACCTCACAGCTAGTTCCCTGTCCCTATCTCACCCAGAAACTTGAATCTGGTCCCTTGTTTCCCTGTTTTAGCTTGTTATACAGCAACAGAAAACCCTACCGTTTGCTTGTTTTTTCTTCTTTTTCTTTGTTTTTTCCTACCCTAAATGCATCCAAATCACAAAATAAATACCTATACTACTCCATTCCATAGCATAAATCTCAGAAAGCAAAAAACCTACTTGCCAAGGAGATCGAATACCATCTTCAACCCCCTCGCTTTCTACCTATCTAGCTCAAGCACCGGTTCGGGGGAAACCCCTTACTTTGATGCTCGATTCGAAGGGCGTAAGCGCTCAAGGCTTGAATCCGTTCGTCCCGGCAACGGAACCAAAATGTGGGAGCTTTCACTCAACCGCCAAGACCCTCGGACCGCTTAATGTTTCAAGCGTTCCAAGCCGAGCACTAATGGCTACCTCTTAAATAGCCGACGCACCATCCATATCTACGGGTGTAGTGAGCTTACCTTGATACCGTTCGAGTTACCTTCTCTCCCGCGCACTCCGGTCGCTCCACGATCCAAGTACAAGCTTCAAGCGAGCTCCATCCTCAAGCTCCACGCTCCAAGCTCCATTGCCGCGAGCAAGACAAGAGAAGAGAAGAAGAGAGGAGACGATGGAGAGATTCTCCTCCTCGGTCCCTCACCCTCACACACTCACTCCCTCACACTCTCACACTCCCTCTCTCAAGCACAAGCTCAAGCAAGCAAGAAGAAGAAGAAGAAGAAGAAGAGGAGAGCTACTTTTGGCCACACACAAGAATGAGCTTCTCATTCACTTTTCAACTTTATATACAAAACCCTAAATCCCTTTTGGGCGGTCATCCCCTTTTCCCCTTTTTACATGGCCGGTCGTAGCCTTGGCCCTTTTTCCCATTGTCCTTCTATCTTCCTAGATTCCTTTCCACCGCCCATCTACATTTACAAATTGCACGGGTGAGAGCCCGGTGCTCTTTTACAAGATTTTAGGGTGCGCCTTTTTATTTTAAAATGCGCCTTTCCCCTTTTGTGTTTGCCTTGGACTTTTAAGGTTTCCCTTGCGCTTTTGGCATTTTCTCCTATTCTTTCTTCAGTCGGGCTACCTTTTTTCCGCCTTTGCCTTGCGTCTTTTTATTTCCTTTTGCTTTCTTCGTGTTGGGGTTAACAACTACCCTCCATCACACCCACTACATGAGCCTCCAATGATAACACCACATGTGAATGTTAAGCAGCAACTATCATAACCATGGAGGATGAAGATCAAGAAATAGTAGCACCAGCCTACTTGCATGTAACAATAACCGCCCAAGAGGCACACACCTTTGATGCCTTAATTGACAAGGGAGATGACAACGACATCCTCATATATTATTATTGAACCCACATTGGTCAGTTCCAAGTGCAATTGACTAATGCAAAACTCAACCCATTTGGGGGGCAGTCCTATCCACTACTAGGAAAGTGCAAGGTAATGGTCTCTCCTGAGATAGAGAGCCACTTGATCATCTTTTATGTATTGGCTAACAAAAAAAGTGTTGGCAAGGAATCACTTTTGGGTCACCCTTTCAAGAAACAGGCTCACTATAACATTGATAATGACTCTTAGGGCATCCACCTTGCCATAGGCAATATTAGGATACTCACAATTTTCAACAAGGATACCTTGGCTTTGCCAAAGCCCACAGTGCCATTGATAGTTAAACCCAATGTAAACTCTAATGACGGGGTAGCGAATCTACACAAACATCTACTTTGAAATATTCACAACACTTAAAAGCCTTAACCAAAGTTACAGTTCAAATAATCCAATGGGTTCGCAAATGTAAATTGTACAAGATCTCATAGCTATCGTGTCCCATACACCAAACCTAAAATAAAAAAATTGCATTACACAAATAGGAAAAGGACCAAACCGCGATGGGTGCCAAAAGGCCTATTGCGTGCCTAAGGTTTCTATGATAGCAACATCCTAGCATGGTTCCTAAATCCATGAATGGCACACTTGCCCATCCACTACAACCTCCCAACCAACACACGTACCTGTGAGTTAGTAGACCAGGAGGTAAAAACCAGAGCAAGCAAAAAGATGCTCAACCCATGAACACTCAATGGGTTTATCATCCAAAAGCCAGACCCACTACCAATAGGCCTTGCCCTAATACCTCCATTGCACCACCCAACTACAAGAACAAAGAACCACATGTTCCCTGAATCATAAACTCAATCACAGGTGACAAATAACAAACACTACTATAACCACCTTATAGCAAAGGTAACCATAGCTAAGTAGTTTAGTCTTCTCAAATTGGCATTTGATATGGCTACGAACACGAGAGATGACTCAGGGATCTATATTAGACAACTGGACTCAACTTTCATGCTATTTTCTAGAAGCTATGAATGCTTGGATCTAGGCATGCTTGATGAAAAAATAGCAAATGATGTACGCTCTTTGCCTTGTTCTTGGGAGGAATTTGAATTCATATTCATAAAAACTCTCGCGATTACACAAGATTTAATTGCCACTAAAATCTCTCGAGAATAAGCCTTAAACCAATGGTTAATCACGTCCTTCAAGAAAAGCAAAGTTCTAATATCACCGAATGAACTTGATAAGTTGAAAAAGTTAGCTCAATCTGAATCCAATTTCCTACGGAAATGGTACTCTCTGCATCCAATGGGAACAAGAGGGTTGTCAAATCATGGCCAATGTAGAGCAAAGATGAGTCATCAAGACTTTCGAATATAACCCTACTTACATGGCCCCAACTTCATTTAGAGTATTGGCCATGACACAAAATAGACCATTAGAAGACAATATCATGTTGAGTCCATACTTAGATAGGATCCTAACTGAAGAAGAACCTCATGTTGCTAATAGAAGGAACTCAAGTGATCACTTGACCAATGTCTTGACCTACATCACACATGTGGGCATTTTTCCACATAAGATAGATCGCCATGCTACATTTGAGTATAACCTAAACTTCTACGACTGGCTGTTGAAACACTAGAGCACACCAATAGTGTATCAAATGCCCTTACCCCTTCATTCTCCAATTCTAAGAAGATTTTTCATCATTCCAAGAGGGGGGGAGTAAGGTGAAAGGTAAAGTAAGGTGAAATGTGAATATGAATTGAAATACGATTGAACTCCAAAGAGAAGGATGGATGGAATTCTCATTTAGTGAAAATTTCTTCATGAATTATTGTAGGGAATGTATGGATTGATTGATATGAAAAATTTTCATTCCTTGGCTTATACATTTTACTATTTGATAATGGTTTCTTCTAACCACTTCATTTTTAAAGCAAGAATTGTCCTTCAAAGGGAACCCACTGTGAGTTATTGTCTTATGATAGGAATCCAAATGGCAAGACTCCCATTTGCTGACAAGGAAGAATGGAACAAATATCACTTAACCACAAGGACACGGATTTTCAACCAGTTATGATATCGAAGGAAAAAAATCTGCATCAAAGGCATCGAATATAGGTTTCAAAGGAGTGCTAATAGCCTTAATACAAGAGGCCATGGGGGAGATGGACAAAGAAGAGGAAGGGGAGGAAACACCAGAACAATCACCAATCCATGAGTATTGTTCATCCATTATAGTGAGCCCTCTTGTCTCTTACTCTATAGGGAACCTTGGGAAAGAAGAAGCTAATAGAGTTCAGTGGGAAGAAGTAGAGCAAGCAACTAAGAAGAGGAAAGCTGACTGCCAAACTCAACAATAAGGAACCTCAAGCAAGAGAATGGTCAGTGAGTAGGGGGAGTGAGGCTTAGCACCATCCAATTAGGGAGAGAAGCAAATAATTATGTTGAGGATTCCCCTCAAGAAGACAAAAAATAAAGAAAATAGAGACTTTTAGAGTGCCAAAGAAGAGTCAAGGAAACTTGAAGAGGAATGTAAAAAGAGATAAGAGGAGGAGGAAGAAAGTTTAAGATGAGAGGAGGAGGAGTAGGGGGCCATTGCCATCAGAGGATTAGTAGAAAAAACCTCTCAATCCCAAGAACTAGCCATGATGAGCCCGACACATGAAGATGTGCCTAGCACAAGTACTACTGTAGAGGAGGCTAAAAAAAGACTAGTGTGTGGTAGAGGGTAAGGGAAAGGTCCCCATGCATGCCATACCATCAGTCATGGCTCCCACAACCATCCCAATACAAGGAACCACAGAAGTAGTAGTCAATGAAAGTAACGTGATGGCATGGGTGCCATACTACCTACTAGGCAAAATGCATAAGCTAGCACCAACAGCATCAAAAGCGGCCCCAATGGTAGGAGCCAAGAGACCAGCTAAGGTCTTAAGGTGCCACGCCTTGAGGTATCAACCACTTTCGTAGTACCATTGGCAGTGCACAACACTGAGGAGTATGATGAGCTAGTGAAAGTGCTCTAGAGTCAGTGTGTGTGGGAGCTTTCACTCAACCGCGAAGACCCACGGATCACTTATTGTTTCAAGCATTCCAAGCCGAGCACTAATGGCTACCTCTCACATAGCCGACGCGCCATCCATATCTATGGGTGTAGTGAGATTACCTCCATGCCAATCGAGTTACCTCCTCTCTCGCATACTCCGGTAGCTCCACGATCCAAGTGCAAGCTTCAAGCAAGCTCCATCCTCAAGCTCCATGCTCCAAGCTCCATCACCGCGAGCAAGACAAGAGAAGAGAAGAAGAGAGGAGAAGATGGAGAGCTTCTCCTCCCCGGTCCCTCACCCTCACACACTCACTCCCTCACACTCTCACACTCCCTCTCTCAAGCACAAGCTCAAGCAAGCAAGAAGAAGAAGAAGAGGAGAGCCACTTTTGGCCACACACAAGAATGAGCTTCTCATTCACTTTTTAACTTTATATACAAAACCCTAAATCCCTTTTGGACGATCATCCCCTTATCCCCTTTTTTACATGGCCGGCCGTGGCCTAGGCCCTTTTTCCCATTGTCCTTCTATCTTCCTAGCTTCATTTTCACCGCCCGTCTACATTTACAAATCGCACGGGTGAGAGCCTGGCACTCCTTAAATTAAATCATGATGCTCTTGCGCTCTTTTGTGCTTTTCCTTGTGCGTCTTTTTTCCTTATTTAGTTAGTGGGCCTTTGTCTTTCGTTCCACTTTGCCTTGGCCTTTTTTTTTGCTTTAGCTTTTCCAGATTTTCCACCTTGTTCGTCTGACGGTTAACGGTTAACATTACCCCCCTCCTAGACGAGTGCCAATCCCATGGCACTCACCGTCGTAGGTAGCATGCTTTGGCATGCACTGAAGACGTGGGTGGAAGGGACATCGATGGTTGTCGTGGAGGAGTGTTGGTGGTGGTGTGGAGGAAGGTCGTTGGGGGCACGTTGGTGGCCTAGATGGCGAGTGATGGGATTGTTCTTTGTTGGGGATTGCACTGATGGCCAGCACAAGTGTTGGTTTGTTGGGGATTCTACACATGACGATTCTTGGCAAGCTTGTAGGATGATAAAGGATAAGAATTCAGAGTTGGGTGTCAATGAAGAGCCAATAACATTTTCGTTGGAGTCTTCAATACCTGCAATTGAAAACCTCTCATAGGTGGTCTCTCCCTAGGGGTAGCGCTAGTCTTCTCTATCGTGCACAAAACATAGTTCAATTAGTTTGGGAGACAAGTCGAACTCTAAGTAGGCTGAGAGTATTGTCCTGCACTTGAGGACCCAAACTGTGTATACATTTCAGTGCATATATTATGTGAGTGCTCGTGCATACTTAGATATTATGTAGTTAGAAGACCGTGGGCTGGTTTCTCATAACAATGTGTGGATGAAGCAAAGTTATCCATGTTGAGAAGAAGTACACCTGAAGGTGTATGAGACATCCTTTGCATTGCGACTGCATGACGTAGCATAATTGAACACTGGGACACTGCACTTTCGATAGTAGCGGGGAGCTATGGGACTTGCTTGATGAGGACGGTGTACTTTTTATGGCCATTCGTGCGGTGCTTACCACAATTGATTGCAATGGTATTAAGGTAGAGTGCAAGAGGGAATCGTGAGAATGGGTCAGGGTGACAGGTCTAACCATAGGTGAGACAAGCTCCCTAGGTGTGTCCTGCCCTTGATGTGCCCTGAACAATTGGGGATGATGCTAAAGGGCTAGGGGATTAGGGACGGAGCCAGTCGACCAAGGTCACTGGACGTACCTAATTTGAGGATCCCTAGGTGCTGTGCTGTGATCGTGGGTGCTTTGTATTTTTTCATTCTTTTCTTTTCTTTTCTTTTCTTTTTTGTTTTCTTCTTTGTTTCTTTTTCTTGTGCTTTTTTCTTTCTTTCTTTCTTTCTCTTCTCTTTTCTCTCCTTTTTTTTTTTGGACTTGCCTGAGTACAACCATTGCAATATGTTGAGGCTATCAGCCTTTCAATGGGTTGGAAAATATCAAGCTTCGAAGGCTCATGAAATGGATATTATAGTGATGATTGTGCCCTAGCCTCGTTGTTAGAGAAGCAATTGTTGAGATGGGGAGATACACTTGAGATATTGCAAACCTCTTTGCGACACGCGATGCCGGTACAATTGAGGTAACAATTGCCGTGAGCCAACTATAGAGCTTGACCCAGAAAGAGAGCGTAGCCCATGACTATGCTTTGGGCCATGCGATGTGGGCGGTCGGCAAGGGTGATTTTCGCTTTCGACAGCGTGGCTTTGTCGCAGCTCTTTGTGGGGTCGATAGTCTTGCGGTGATCGGGCATTGAAAACTTTCGCACAAAGACCTGTATCATCCTGCATCCACTTGTCACTTCATGAGAGTACATGCACGGTATATGCCGCAACTATAATAAACTAGTGCAATGCAAGGAGACATCACTTATCTGAATTCCATGGTGTTGACTTAGATACTTATCACCTGCGCCGCTTGATTAGCTTTTTCTTTTGCTAAAGACGTGAAATATATTAAACATAAACATGAAAAGTTTGTACAATTGGAGAACATGTCAACACTTAACCATTTAAAGACAAAAAGTCATGGCTAGGTAGCATTTGAAAAACCTTTTATATAACATGGGGCTACTCTATTTGTACGAGACGGGGCGAGTCCGGGTGATCGGGCGATTGAGGTTTTGCTAGTGCAGGACTCCTATGAGGTTGGGTAGGAAAGATGTCGACTAGAACTCGAATGGTGTAGTCCCTGGCCGCAACTATTTCCGGGAATGGTCACACAAATTCTCAATGTGTGGTGAGAGGAGGACCTGAGGAGCTCAGCCTGTCAAACCCAACTCTTCTCCCTGCGCTTGACTATCATTGCTTGTGTGTGTTGATCTTATCTATACAGGGTCACAAAAGTCATTGTTTATTTATATACATTTTTACGAATCCATGTCACTTCACGAGGATAAAAACCAATTATAAAACTCGGGATTGTAGTGAGTGTGGCACATGCATCCAGTACTCGTGGTGGCCTTCTTAATAACATCAGGTATTTTGCAACATCAAGTATCATGGTACCTTGTCCGAGTCTACTTGCAACATGTAGATCCTCCTCAGTGAGAACCTTATCAGCCAAAGAGTTCTCTTGGCTAGTTCCAGCTAAGTCCATACCCTGAATAGTAGTCAGCACTTGAAAGGAAGTTGGTGCCACATAGGTTGGGTCTCTTTGAGACTGCCATTTGGCCAATCACTCCTCTAAGACTGGGCTCCTAGTTCGGCCATTGCAACACAGCTTTCAAACCAACGTTTTTCAAATTGACTTCGACCCTTTGATTGTCGCTTTAGCTGCTCTATCTCTAAGAGATTTGGTTGGCAGAGCACATCATTGAATGTTATAGTTAAGCACAGTTCGTCGGATTCCTCATCAGAGGTGAGTCGCATGCGTTCATACATGAGCCTATCATAGTGCTCGTTAAGTTGTTCTTACTCTTCCCAGGATAGGGGAAATGGCAAGTATTCTCCAAGCTGCTCCTTAGGGAATGCACCATGTCCGCAAGGACGTAGGCACGTGCGAACACTTTGAGCTTAGCATCCAACTCGGTTAAGCATTTTGCGACACTTCTATGTTCAACGAGGGCTTTCTCGGTTGCTATCTCCTGCAAGGTTCTAGGAGTTTGCCTAGAATTTAGCATAGCTGGGGGCTCAGGCCTAGATGAGTAAGATTGGTCAATGCTAGGATTTCTTATGCTCTCGGGGTTTCCATGTTTCTCCTGAGGCTTTGTTATTGCATCATGGTTCTCCTTGGATGTGACTAGTATAGATTTGTCACCCTGTTGTGACAGCGTTGTATCCACTCTTGATTGGTCAATGCGAGTTCTATTGTCAGTGGATTGAGTGTTGAAAGCAACCATTGATGGTAACGGCTGCTTTGATTTTTCAGAGCACACGGATGTATCTGATGTTTCACCGCTATTAGGAGAGACATCAATGGGTTCATTGGTGGATGGTCTCGATGCTTTATTCCTCAACTCTTCGGCACTCTTGGTTTCAATCTTCTTGGGGTCTACAACCACTTGCAACTGCCGTTGTTGTTTTCTTTCTTTTCTCTTCTTTTTCTTAGGCAATCGAGGTGTATCCCTTGAAGACTTGGGACCTTGAACTAGGTCAGTCGTTGATGTGCTTGGTTGGGCCTCGGCATTCTCTTTCTCTAGTGTGTTCTCATGGGGCATAGCCGTGGCCTGTTGAATAGCCTTGCTAGGTTGTGAGGGTACAACCACCTCTCTTTTTGGAGAGTCTAGCTCTTCAGCCAATTACCTTTTGTTTAACTCCTCTAGCATAGGCTTTAAGCACTTTGGAAGTGTTGGAGTTGTCAAGGATGCTGGTTGCGGCACCTCCTCCACAGGTGAACTATTAAGGACACGTTCCGCAAGGGGCATTGTCACGGCCAGGGGTTGTGACTGCTATGATCCCTGATTGGAAGTAGTAGCAGCTATTTTAGTGGACTGGCTACTGTTAGTAGATTGCAGTGTCAAGTCCCTAGGGCGATCGAAAGTCGTCGTGTCTTTTGTTGCCCTTTGAGCATTCACTTATGTAGATCGAGCATGAGTTGATCTAGTCACATTAGGTTGCATAGGCATATCCTTGGGCCGAGAGCTATGGATGGTGTCCTGTCCCACCTCTTGGACATTTGGAAGCTTAGATAGAGATAGAGATTGGGATTGAGCAGCTACACTTGATGACTATTGTTGTGCTTCCTATGTCTATTTAGGGAAAGAGGGTGTAGGACACTTTGGACTCCTAAGTGGCTTTGACACTGGATGGGAGATTTGCTCATGGCTGCTAGATGATTTTGCTATTTGCTTTATTGAGTATTTAACCTTGCCATGAGCAATGTTGTGCCTATGATGCTTGTTATCCTCGTGGAAAATCAAAGGCTTTTTGGGCACTAATGGCTTTTCCATATCCTCAACAACTACATTTGATATCTGCTTGTCAAGCATGCTAGGTTGAGGATCTACCCTTCGATTGGTCCCGTTTGGTTTCTTGATCTCGACCATGAGGGGCTTGGTCACTCCACTGTTGCTGACTCGAGACTCGGTTTTTCATTTAGATCTCCTCCCACACTTCTTTGCTCTTGATACGATCTGGCCTTCAGTCGACAAGGGAGGTTTAGCAGGGGGTTTTGGTACCCAAATCCATCGGTTACCTGCATAATACCCTTGAGCACGTAGCAACGCTTTGGATATCCATCTCGGTATTCTATTGGCTCTCCATCGATGCCTTCGTCTATAAGGCTTGGGCTTCTTTTGGGGTCTTCTACGATATTTATAAGTCCAAAGCCCGTCCTTGGCATTGTCTCTTGACCTTCTTGTTTCAGGCATGGCCTCACTCACTGGTTCTCATTGTTCGACCTGTGCTTGTATCAACTCTTCCAACAAGTCCTTGCTCTTGTTAGTAGTCTTGACTGTTATGTCAACACCTTCCTTGCCTTTCCCTCGAGGTTCGATGAGGCCACCTTTACTAAAGGTTGTGACTATCCTCACTCCCGGTAGTGTCAGATGTATCCTCTGTGCTACATAGTCAGCCTCACACTTGGTCGCCCTTTTGAAGGGTCTTCCTAGGAGGGTTTCCTTCTCGTAATTAGCACTATTTGGAGGAACATGAAATAAGATAGGCAAGCTTTCAGTTTCAATTGTCACAAGGATTTTGCACTTCCCTATGAGGGATTGTGGGTGTCCCCCGTAAGGGCTAAGAGTTGCATTAGTCGGTGTGAGCTCTGGTTGGCCTAGTAGGGTCCATGATTCATAGGTCAAGATATTAAAATCTGCTCCTTCATCAATCAGAGCATCGATAGTATGCTCTCTTTTCGCGGTGAGTTTGACCCTAAGATAAGCATGTGGTACTATGTCTTCATCTTCTGGGTCTTGGCTTACAAATTTAAGCCTTCTGACAAATGCCCTTGAATCCCCAACTGCACAACTAGATGTGGATTCTCCACTAGTGTCTTGGATCGTCAGTGCAGTGCTATTCAAGGAGCATCTATCGTTAGGACTGTCATATCTAGTCATTCTCGCTATTGTAGCTTGATGTTGTTACTTTCTACTTTGACTAGATGCAGTTCGAATGCAACACGTATGTGTTTTTGCACTGTGGCCTTTTTTCCCTTATTGGCTAGATAGGCCCATTGAGGTTCTAGGGTCTTTGTTTGTCTCTGTTCCGGCACGGGCTTTTGGTTGCTCTTTTACAAGCGAGAATCCATGCTCGTGTAGAGCCATTACTACACTAGGGTCCAATTTGGAGGACCTGTCACAGCGTGCGTTTTCTCCCCAACCTACTTAGGGAAGGTGCGGAGGGGGCAAAGCTAGAGCCCCCTCTGCAGGGGTCTGGGGGAGGGCAGTCCCCCCCGGCCCGTAGGGCTGTTACGGTAAATGCCATATGTGATTTGAAAGACCGTTTATAGCCAAATTTTGAACTACTTGCTCTAAGTTTCGATCTATGATATGGTTTCGGCTTTATATGGTCTCTCAGTCAGTTTCACTATTTTCAGGTTAAAATTAAAAAAAATCTAAATTCGGCTCAATAGGTCCGAATTGCAGGTGCCAAATGCCAGATTCGGCCCGTCTGAGGGCCAAGTAGAAAGGGCCGAATGTAATTGGTCCGAATGTTAAATTCGGCCAGTCCGAGATTGGTTGTCCGAGGGTCGAGTGGACCGAGGGCCGTGTCAAGTGGGTCGAGGGATGAATTTTAAAGTTGGTCCTAATGCTTAATTCGGACTAGCTGAGCGGTGGGTGTCTGAGTCCAGTGCGGTCCGAGGGCCGATTCTGGGACTCGGCCCAGAATCGCCGTCACTAGGACACGCCGAGCGCTGCGCGTTTTTTGTTGGCGCAACGATAAATTGCCCGAATCACACGATTCAGGTCACGGCCTGTCATACACACCTCTAGATCAAAGCTATGGATAGAGAAGAAGAGTTGTATATACTTGGAATAGCCAATAAACTCCTAAATGCAAATCAGCCACCAAATCAAACCCTCATGCCCTGTTATGACAGCAGAAATCCTGATGCTTGTTTTTCTTCTTTTTCTTTGTTTTTTCCTACCCTAATGCACCCAAATCACAAAGTAAATAACTACCCTACTTCGACATGCTTTTCCAAATCCAAAAAACCAAAAATCTGCTTGCTAAGGATATCGAATACCTCTTCAAACTCCCTCGCTTCCTACCTATCTATCTCAAGCACCGGTTCGGGAAAAACCCTTACTTCGATGCTCGATTTGAAGCACGCAAGCACTCAAGGCTTGAATCCGTTGGTCTCGGCAATGGAACTAAAATGTGGGAGCTTTCACTCAACCGTGAAGACCCACGGACCGCTTATTGTTTCAAGTGTTCCAAGCCGAGCACTAATGGCTACCTCTCACATAGCCGACGTGCCATCCATATCTACGGGTGTAGTGAGCTTACCTCCATGCCAATCGAGTTATCTCCTCTCTTGCGCACTCCAGTAGCTCCAGATCCAAGTGCAAGCTTCAAGCAAGCTCCATCACCACGAGCAAGACAAGAGAAGAGAAGAAGAGAAGAAGAGAGGAGAAGATGGAGAGTTGCTCCTCCCCGGTCCCTCACCCTCACACACTCATTCCCTCACACTCTCACACTCCCTCTCTCAAGCACAAGCTCAAGAAAGCCAGAACAAGAAGAAGAAGAAGAAGAGGAGAACCACTTTTGGCCACACACAAGAATGAGCTTCTCATTCACTTTTCAACTTTATATACAAAACCCTAAATCTCTTTTGGGTGGTCATCTACTTATCCAGATTTTCCACCTTGTTCGTCTGACGATTAACGGTTAACAGTGTGACAAAATGAATAAAGAGATAAAATCCACGCTTATTGAGTTGAAAACGGAAAAGGATGCTTTTGCAGCCTTTCGACTAGAAAAAACAAGGTAAATTATGATATTCACTAGGAAGTTAGTAGTGTTGAAAAAGGCCTTGAAGGCAAGATAGGGTGATGAGAATCTGCAGGACTTGTATGAGGAATAAAGGAAAAGTTGCATGGCATTAGAGTAAGTATGTGCCTTTAACTCCAAAAAAAAACAAATGCCTAGAGTTAGAAAACAAGGAGTTGAAACAACAGATGGATGAGGTGAGACAAGAGCTACAAGCCACAAAGATGCAAAGAGAAGAAGAGGCTACAAAGAAGATGGTAGAGCTACATAATCAACTTTAGGTAGTACTCCATGAGCATGGTATCCTAAAAGAGTAGATGGAACACCAAGGACAAGACAAAGAGAAGATGCTTGTGATATGGAAAGAGTAAGAGCAACTGGTAATCACCCTCTCACAAGAGCAAAACCAAAGTCTCAAATAGATGAAAGAGAAAGTTGAAGGATGGGCAGAAAGGAATGATACTAGAATCAAGGATTTAGCAGGGAGCCTAGCGCTATCAAAAAGCAAGTGCATAATGGCTTAAGGAAGAGTGGAAGCAATAGAGACGGGGATGCTAGCACAATAGTAGGCCTTCTTAAACACTATGCTAAATATCACTCATGTGAAAGGAGAAGAGATGATCAATGGCTCAAAAGGAAATTAGAACTCACAAGGAGAGAATTAAGATACAGTCTCCATGAAAAGACACCCAAGACCAACACCACCCTAAGTATGAAAGATCAAAGGCAACATTTGATCAAGGCAAGGTTGTCTTGACCTACTTGAATTTGGGGAATAAGAGCAGCAAGCATAGCCCCCTACTCAAGAGCTTGTAGAGCCAATTCTTGAAGAAGGACTTGATTTTGATTAGGAGAATGATGAGGAAGAGAAACCTAACATGCTAAGTCCACCCCCACAACTATAGTCACAAGCAGAAGCACATGAAGAAAACCCCATTGCCCTAGAGAAAATTATGGAAATGAGGCATAGAAGGAGGGAATTGGCAAAGCTATTGCAAAGAAAGCTTAGTGCCAAGCCCTTATCCCTCAATGTGAATAGTGGTTGCTAGTCAACTAGGCACAAGAATTGACTCTATGGAAATAGTATAAAAGTTGTTGCAACCCATTTAAATTAATCTTCTCTTACCCTCGATCGGTTGATTGAGTAGTATCACCGAGGGTGGTGGAGCAGGTGATCAAGATTTCAATGCAGCTGGGTGAAAGGTGGCTAGAAGAAAGGGCGAGGCAACAAACGTTGGGGCAGAGGGAATTGGCTAGACATTGGGAGGATAAAGTGATGAATGAGCCTAGAACAATTAAGGGCTATGAATCATAGCCAAAGTGGAGAAGGAACATATGGGATGGATGAGCCTAGAACATTTAAGGGCTATGAATCATAGCCAAAGTGCAGAAGGAACATATGGGATGGCAATATGGATGCGTGGATGGTTTTTTGCAACACATTCACATATAAAAGGGATAATCTGACATACATGCCCTACCCAAGGATATATGGAGTATATTTTGATTAGGTGGTGCATGGAAGGTACAATTTTTAATGAATTTAGAATGTTAATGTCGCAACCCCTAAGGAGTGCACGACTTTCATTGAAAAAGATCTTTGCCCATCTATTGTGCACTTCCTCAAGGAGCTTTTTTCATGTCCAGATTTGGCATTTATTACTACTTGTAAGTATTGGCATCTCCAAAGAATCATTTTTAAGAAAAAGTCCACTATAGAGAAAGAGCGACTTCTGCCCCTCTTTTTGATATAAATGCGGGCATAGATAGTTATTAGACTCATGATGAGAGCTACTCTATTGCGAGCCTTTTGTATGAACCTACTATAGAGGACATGTGTGATAGTTGGTTTACAAGAGGTGTAACTACCCATTTTTGTCCTCTATACCTCTGAATGCGAGAACTTAATGTCAAGATTGTGGGAGAGAAGGAAGGAGTCTCGCTTGAAGCTTTCTTGCTTGCACAATGGGGGAAGACACACAAGGGTGGAGGCTGAAAACAGTTTTTCTCTTCTTAGTTGTGTAAGCCAAAAGAACTCTAGTACAAAGAAAATAGAAGAACCCTAGATATGGGTCTCAAACCAAACTCAACTAACTAAGGTGGCATACTAACTGAGCCACGAACTAGAGTAGATAAGAATAGCTATCATGTAGCTATTATTCATGGGCGGTGTACCAACCGCGTCTGCAACTGACAAGTCGGTGACATAAATATACAACGGTCACCCTGGCGTATCACGAGTGGAGCTCGATATGTCAACACTCCCCCTCGAGCTCAATCCCAATTCCTGCACACCAAGCAGGTCTCTGAACTTGCGCAGCTTCTCTGCGCCCAATGCCTTCGTGAATATGTCAGCTACCTGATCCTCTGTGCTGACATAAACTAGATCAATAAGACCTAGTAAAACCCTCTCTCGCACATAGTGATAATGCACCTCAATGTGCTTTGTTCTAGCATGATAGACTGGGTTATTTGCCAAGTGTATACTACTCATGTTGTCACAATAAATGACAACTGGCCCATCTGTAGACTGATGCATATCATAAAGTAGCTTATGCAACCAAGCTACCTCACATGCAGCCATTGCTGCACCCCTGTACTCAGCCTCTGTGCTCGACAAGGCAACTGTAGGCTGTTTCTTGCTGCTCCAAGTGACTGCAGCACTCCCAAAAGAGAACACATATCCACTGGTAGATCGTCTATCAGAAATACTACCAGCCCAATTAGCATCAGTGTATCCATGCAGCTGTATCTGAACCCCAGTCTCATAAAATAGTCCATACTGCAATGTGGACTTCACATACCTGAGTATGCGTCTAGCCGCATCCAAATGCGATTTCCTTGGAGCCTGCATAAACTGACTTACCAATCCAACAGCATAACTCAAATCTGGCCTGGTAATAGTCGTATAAATCAAGCTTCCTACTATGCGTCTGTACATAGTAGGGTCTTCCAGAAGCTCACCTGCATCTGCGCTCAGCTTCACATTCTGCTCCAAAGGAACTGAAATAGGCTTACAGCCTGTCATCCCATATTTGGACAGCATGTCCAATCCATACTGCCTCTGCAAGAGCTGTATCCCACTTGGTGATCTAATCACCTCAATGCCCAAGAAATAACGCAGCTCTCCCAAATCCTTCATCTCAAACTTCTGCTTCAATAGCATTTTCACATGAAGGATATCTTCATCACTGTCACCTGTCATAATCAAATCATCAACATAAATGACAAGCAGCATAATACCTTTCTCTGTTTTTCTCACATAAAGTGAGAAATCTGCCTTGGAAATCTGAAAGCCAATAGTGACAAGATACTGTCCTATCTTGTCAGACCATGCTCTAGGTGCTTGCTTCAAGCCATACAAGGCTTTCTTCAACCTGCAAACAAACTCAGGATGAACAGCATGCACATAACCTGGTGGCTGCTCCATATAGACCTCTTCTTGCAAATCACCATGCAAGAAGGCATTCTTTACATCCATCTGATGTAAAGACCATCCCTTTGATGCAGCCATAGCAATGACTGCTCTTACGGTTGCCATCCTTGCAACCGGACTAAATGTTTCTTCATAGTCAATGCCATATGTTTGTGCATACCCCTTGACTACTAATCTTGCCTTGTATCTGTTCACAGAACCATCAGCATTGTGCTTCACCTTATAAACCCACTTACAGCCAATTGCATTCTTACCTTTAGGCAAAGGTACTAACTCCCATGTAGCATTTGCTTCCAAGGCATCCATTTCTTCATCCATGGCTTTCTCCCATTTTTCTTTTCCCATGGCTTGCTCAAAAGATGTGGGTTCTGGTTCCTGTATCACTTTGACCATATATGCATAGTGAATGGTTGTAAATCCATCATATTTCAGCCTATCCACAGGATACCTAGCTCTTGTAGACCTGCGCAAAGTAGGTTCACTCCCAGGTGCTCTCAAAACATCCCTGGTCTTCCTTACTCCAGGTGTAACAATAGAAGGAATACCCAACTCATCATCAATGCTCTGTTCTGAGCCACTGGATTCACCATCCACATAAGAGTGACCTGCATTCACATCAAACATGGGCTGATCAACCTTCTCTTTTCCTTTTCGTGATACCTGCATACCACTATCTGCATTGCTTTGAGAAGATTCTCCTGATCTCAATCTGCCTGTCCATGGCGAAGAATGTGAACCACTGCTAGAGGACGCTCCAGGTCCACTAATATTTTGTGACTGCTGCTGTGAATTCTGTGTAGCATTACCATTTTGTGCATCTTCATCATCAATCACATTTACTGGTTTATACCAGCTACTCATCTCATCAAAAACAACATCTCTGCTCACTGTAAACTTACGAGTAGAAGGGTTATAGCATCTATACCCTTTTTGCTGCAGAGAGTAACCAATAAAGATGCACTTCTCAGCTTTTGGATCCAACTTGGATCTCAGCTCATCTGGCACATGTACATAGGCAATGCAACCAAAAATTTTCAAATGAGAAATATCTGGTTTCCTACCAGTATACCTTTCCTCTGGAGTCATTCCATGTATTGCTGCAGTGGGAGTCCTGTTCATTATGTAGACTGCTGTAGCAACTGCTTCAGCCCAATAAAAATCTGGCAAGTCTTTTTCATTGAGCATGGCACGAGATACCTCTCCAATATGCCTGTTTTTCCTTTCTGCAATTCCATTTTGTTGTGGGGTATAACTGCATGAATATTGCTACTTTATGCCATGCTCCTGCAAGAACTTTGCAAACTCATTTGAGAGGTACTCTCCCCCTCCATCTGACCTTAGGCATTTTATCTGCAAGCCTGTTTCTTTTTCAACCATAGCTTTAAGAGTTTTGAAATGCCCAAAAACTTCACTTTTCTTTTTCATAAAATACACCCAAACTTTTCTGCTATAGTCATCAATAAAACTGACAAAATAATGACAGCCTCCAAGAGATGCAGCTTTAGTTGTCCACACATCAGAGTGAATTAATTCCAATGGCTTCTCACTCTCTTGAACATGTCTAGGAAATGGTTTCCTTGCCTGTTTTCCAAACTGACAGGCTTCACATACCTTATGCATTTCTGCAACCTTGAATTTGGGCAATCCTGCAACAATATTTTGGGCCTGCATTGATTTAAGTCGCTGTACATTAACATGACCAATGCGTTTATGCCAGATATCAATATCTGCAACTACACCGGTCCCATGTGCAAACATTGCTGCACTCAATTCAGACATGTCTGCGTCCAGTGTAAACATTCTGCCCTTCTTCTTTCCTTTTGCTATCAAGCGACCTTTATTTTTCATATCCTCAACAAAGCATCCATGAGGATTAAATCTGACCTGCAAGCCCTGTTCAACCATTTGACCAACTGAAACCAGATTCTTGGTGATATTCGGGACATGAAATACATCGGACAGGTATTTCTTTTTCCCACCCTGCATAGACAAGGGAATTTTTCCAATCTGCACAATAGGATGTGCAGTATCATCACCAGTCTCCACAAATCCTGGTTTTTCCATTTTCCTTGCATCCTCCATCCATTCTGCATGACCTGTCATGTGGTTTGATGCACCTGAGTCAACATACCATACATCATTGCTTTCTTCTGCACTTGTCATAGAATTGTTCATGTGCTGCACCATGAACAAATGCTCATTTCTGTCATCACCCTGTCTACTAGAAGATGCATAATTCCCTTGTTGCAGTTTTCCATTCATGATGTCATTCTGCTTTTTATAGCAGTCTTTAGCCATATGACCCATTTTACCACAGTAGTAGCATTCAACATTATTGTTTGCATTTTGGCCTCTTTGCCATCCACCACGACCTCTTTGGCTCCCCCTGCCTCTAGAGTTACCACGTCCTCCTCCATAGGACTGGTTTTCTTGAGTTTGCTGCATATTCTGATTTCTGCCACGGCCTCCAAATCGTCCTCCTCTACCTCTGCCTCTACCTCTTCCAGCAATTGAGTAGAAGACAGCTTCTTTTGAAGTTCCTCCTGAAGAAGATGCACCACCATTTCTCTGTTCCTCAGAAATTAGAAGAGCAATCAACTCCTCAAAATCAGGAAATCTTTCACGAACTGAAATGGATGTCCGAAACTGTGCATAATCCTTTCCTAGACCATTCAAGGTCACGGAAACTAAATCATCATCTTCCACTGGCGACCCAATGGAAGCAAGTGCATCTGCAATCTTCTTCACCTTCATGTGGTAGTCGTTGATGCTCATACTTTCTCTTTGCACATTATGCAACTCTTGCTTGAGCTGCATTTTCCTGGCTTGCGTATTTGTGCTATACATTTTTGACAAAGTATCCCATGCCTCCTTTGGCGTACTTGCATCCTGAATATGCACAATCATAGAGTCTGAAATACTGATAGACAGCCAATACATAACTTTCCTGGCTCTCTCATGCCATGTTTTAAATGCCTGCATTTGTTGTTGATTGGGAACATCAGGAAGAACTGGTTCTTCTTCATTTCCTGCAACAAATTCCCAATATCCTTTTCCCATAAGGAAATTCGTCATTCTAAACTTCCATGCCTGGAAGTTGTTCTTGTCAAGCTTTTCAGTGACAATCTGTGAAAGAGAATCAGACGCCATTACAGAATACTGCAAGAAATTCTGCCACTGCAAAAAACACAGCTTCACCCTCACAAGGGCAAATCTGCAAAACTGGCGAAAGTGGTATTTGACCACACAGTCACTTCCTAGTGACGATTTTGCATAAACAGGAACCAAGGATGATTCTGAAACTCCCAATGTCTCTGCGCACAAGCATATGATGCAATTTCTACAGTAACTTTTCACCGACCTGTAGAACAGTGGTCGCACAGCATAAAACTGAGCCTTTTCTTGAGTGCGTGCAGAAAACTTCCGTCTCAACCTGAGACAATGCACTCCTGCAATTTCCGGCTGTGCTACCTGCAGAGATCTGCTCCCAAAACAGGAAATGAAAGCAACACTGCTCCTCTTACCAGACCACCGCGAGCTTGGCTTGCTTTCTTGAGCTCCTTACCACGAACAAGGCTCTGATACCATGTCAAGATTGTGGGAGAGAAGGAAGGAGTCTCGCTTGAAGCTTTCTTGCTTGCACAATGGGGGAAGACACACAAGGGTGGAGGCTGAAAACAGTTTTTCTCTTCTTAGTTGTGTAAGCCAAAAGAACTCTAGTACAAAGAAAATAGAAGAACCCTAGATATGGGTCTCAAACCAAACTCAACTAACTAAGGTGGCATACTAACTGAGCCACGAACTAGAGTAGATAAGAATAGCTATCATGTAGCTATTATTCATGGGCGGTGTACCAACCGCGTCTGCAACTGACAAGTCGGTGACATAAATATACAACGGTCACCCTGGCGTATCACGAGTGGAGCTCGATATGTCAACACTTAAAAGGCGACATTCGAAGGCAATCATTTTTAAGTAAGTCACTTAAACCTCCACCCAGCTCTGCCCTTGCAAGAGAATGGGATGCAACTTAGCATCATTCCTTGCAAAAAAGAAAGATAAGAAAAGAAAAACCATCAAGGGCAAGACACTGTGATAGACCTGTCTCCCTAAGTCATGGACAACATCTCCCCCTTCTACCAACTAGGTTCTCAAGTGTGGGACAACACCTATCGTTGCTCTTGCAAGCAAACCACCAAGACCCATAGACCATTTATTGCTTCCAGTGTTTCAAGACAAGAGCTATAACTACCTCTCATATAGCCATACACACTCTTCCATACACAAATGCAGTGAGCTTACCTTTGAATCCGATCATGTAACGTGTTCGCCTATTGGCTATCCATGTATGCTTTTAACGGTCCAATCTAAGTGATGCCACCTGGCACTCCCATGAAATGTTATGGGGTTTGTCACCTAGGGTTTCTCGAGTCTGCCTTGCAATGGAATGTTTGCAGCTGAACCCACTAGGATCGACCTGAAACTTGAGTCCTTTATGGTCAAGGTCTCCCGACAGCATTTTAGTGTCGGGTCATGTACATCCTACTTTACGCAAAGATACCCAAGCCGAAGTAGACCCATGCCGCACTTGGTTCAAAGAGAATGGAAAATGAGAGGGATGTACCACTCAACCTCTCTACCCATAGGGCATAGTCCCATTTTCATCCCCTAAAATGACATGAATCGGGATTTTAACCTAACAATTACTAAGGATCGATTGTTGGTAAAACCTTGTGAGAAGCCTCCTAGTTTTTTGGGACCACCCTACCGTAGGACAGACCCATCGGGGGTTCTGCCCACCCACTTCCCTCAGTAGGCATTCTTTAGTTATTTAATTAGGCACTATCACATTCTCGCTAGACAAGCTCAAAAGATGAACATTTGGCAGATCGTCAGCTATGCCTTTTCCAACTGCTTCTCCTGTGGTTATTCAGGACATGTGGTTAGCCATGTAGTGCTGCTTGCCCTTTCATACCACCACAAAGAAATCAAATTCTAGAAGAAGAAGCAACCATCTAGCAATTCATCCAAGAGCACATGGTTTATTCACGAGATACAATAGTGCTTGATGGTCTATAAAAAAGGTGAAAGGCGTGGCCAGGAGGTAGTGTCAAAACTTCTTTACAATGAACACCATGGCCAACCCCTCCCTTTCTGTGCTGGAGTAGTTCATCTCTGTGTTAATGAGCTTCCTACTAGCAAAACTCATGGAATAATCCAAATTATGTTCACTTGGCTGGCATAAGACAGCTCCAATGGCAAATTTAGATGATCTATATGCACATGGAATGTGATACTTCAATCTGGGGCTTGTAAGATTGGTGTAGATATAAGAGCTTTCTTCAATTCCTCATATGCCCATTGGCACTCATCAGTCCACTCGAACACGATCAACAGCTTATACAATGGTCTTGCAATCAATGGGTAATTCAACACGAAGCACGAATAGTATCCGGTGTGACCTAAATAACATTGAACTCCCTCATAATCCTTAGGTGGTGGCAAGTCGACAATGACCTTGATTTTTGAAAAGTCAATGGCTATTCCGTTCTTGGACACCACGTGCCCTAGGATGCATCCATGCTTGACCTAGAACAAGCACTTCAAGGGGTTTAGTGGACAGTTTGTAAAGCGAGCATCATTCAAAGACTGCTTGCAGCTTTTCCAAGTATTATGCCCAGCTAGAGTGCACGCATAGGTCTTTTAGAAACACCTCTAGCTCTTGTCTAAGCATATCTTTGAAGATGGTACACATTAGATGCTGAAAGGTTGCAGGTGCATTCATTATCCCAAAGGGCATTACAATATAAGCGAAGACACCCCACTCAATAGCAAACACAGACTTGATCCAAATGTACCTGCACCTGGTTGTACCTTGAGAAGACGTCTAGAAAGTTGTAGGCCTCTTTACCTACTACCCTTTTGAGCATGTGCTCCGTGTATGGTAATGGGTAATTATCCCTTTTTGTTGTAGCATTAACCTTCTTATAGTTCACGCACACTTGGATCTTCCCATTCTTCTTCATGACTATCACAATCGGTGATACCTAGTTTGTGTGCTCTATTTCGTAGATGAATCCTGCCCTCATTAGCTTATCAATTTCCTCCTTCACAGCTTGGGTATGTTTTGGATTCATAGGTATGGTTGTGGTTTTATAGGCACTGCATCAGGGGCCATTTGTATATTATGCGTCACCACTCTAGGGTCCACTCCTTTGAGCTCATCTAAGGACTAGGTGAACATGTCCACATACTGTTGCAAGAGCGCGATGAGACTAGCCTCTTCCCCCTCGGTCAATTCATCATCTATAAACACTGGTCTAGGCATCTTTCCTTCCCCCACCAAGTTGACTTCTTTGACCTTGGCGGGTCCCTCGATCGGCTCACTTGATTGTCCTTGTCGTTTCGCCCCAAGTAGGATCACTACCAAGTCACCTTTCTTAAACCTCGTGAAACGTTTTGATAGATCCTATGGTTTCTTCTGTTGTTCTACTTGCCTACGACTTCTTCGTCTGTCCTCTCCTTTCTTCCTTCACTCGATTGTGCCTTAGGTGGATTGGCAAGTTCCCCTTGGTGTGTTTGGTCCCCTAAGGTCGGGGTATCTCTAGGTCACTATCCGTAGTACTGACCTCTGATTCAGAATTAAGCTTGCCATACTCACTAGAGGAAGGGATTTCCCTTGGTAGTCACATCTCAGTGGGTGCATCCGTCCTAAGCAAGGGTGTTGTGGATGGCTGGGCTACTCTTGCTTGTTCATACTCTACTGCTCCCATGTGCTCCAACTAGGAGCGATCGCACTCCATCCACACAACTCCTCTCTCGATCTTGTGAGCACTCCCTTTCTAAGTCTTGGAGTCTACCCTTATCTGCTCTATCACTCTTCCCTCAGTGTCGTACTCCACTCTCTTCATGATGATGAAGTTCACAGAGAACTAGACACCCACAATCCTCACCAGCCAATTCTTTACAACTCCAAATGGCCTTACTTTTGTTCTGTTAGCTGATTGAGGTTGAACCTAGCTATTTT